>NC_034201.2:37871408-38071408 GCF_002021735.2 Oncorhynchus kisutch | reverse complement strand
AAACTCACTATGACCCTAGCTAGGAACTTTGAGGGCATTGTTTTCGACGCTGTTTGAAATGTTTGACTCCACTAAAGTTTTCCAGAACAACATACAGTTGTTGTTGAGGTTGTCTTTGGCTATGCATTAATATACATTTTCAAACATTCAAATCATCAATACCATGTTATCTACTTTCCTCTCTCACCTCAGTCAGTCATTTAATCACTTTAATATAACTATTACGTAAAACACCCTTTTTTAAGCTAGTGCTCAAAAGGAGGGTCATGAAGGGGCCAGAACGGAGAACACTCACTCTCAATCAGAGCAAAATTAAGCAATAAGGCCAGAGGGGTGTGGTATATGGTCAATATACCACGACTTAGGGCTGTTCTTAAGCACGACTCAACGCAGAGTGCCTGGATACAACCCTTAGCTGGGGTATATTGGCCATATATCACAAACCTCTGAGGTGCCTTATTGCTATTATAAACTCGTTACCAACATAATTAAAGCTGTAAAAATAAATATTTTGTCATACCAGTGGTATACCTTCTGATTTATCAAGGCTGTCAGCCAATCAGCATTCAGGGCTCAAACCACCCAGTTTACAATACATAATAGATAGCCCCTGTGAATAAGTGATGATGGAGAGCCAAGAGAAAATGACTTGCTGCTAAGGGACACACAAGCTATTTCCCTTTCCCTAGCACCAAAACGTAGGCCAACCTTCCACCACGATAAACTGGAACAGAAAGGTATATGATGCAAGGGTGGAGATGTACAGTGCCTTGCGAAAGTATTCGGCCCCCTTGAACTTTGCGACCTTTTGCCACATTTCAGGCTTCAAACATAAAGATTTTTTTTGTTGTGAAGAATCAACAACAAGTGGGACACAATCATGAAGTGGAAGGACATTTATTGCATATTTCAAACTTTTTTAACAAATCAAAAACTTAAAAATTGGGCGTGCAAAATTATTCAGCCCCTTTACTTTCAGTGCAGCAAACTCTCTCCAGAAGTTCAGTGAGGATCTCTGAATGATCCAATGTTGACCTAAATGACTAATGATGATAAATACAATCCACCTGTGTGTAATCAAGTCTCCGTATAAATGCACCTGCACTGTGATAGTCTCAGAGGTCCGTTAAAAGCACAGAGAGCATCATGAAGAACAAGGAACACACCAGGCAGGTCCGAGATACTGTTGTGAAGAAGTTTAAAGCCGGATTTGGATACAAAAAGATTTCCCAAGCTTTAAACATCCCAAGGAGCACTGTGCAAGCGATAATTTCTTAAAGATATCCATAAAAGGTGTCGTTTAAAGTTTGCCACAAGCCACCTGGGAGACACACCAAACATGTGGAAGAAGGTGCTCTGGTCAGATGAAACCAAAATTGAACTTTTTGGCAACAATGCAAAACGTTATGTTTGGCGTAAAAGCAAACACAGCTCATCACCCTGAACAGCATCATGGTTTGGGCCTGCTTTTCTTCAGCAGGGACAGGGAAGATGGTTAAAATTGATGGGAAGATGGATGGAGCCAAATACAGGACCATTCTGGAAGAAAACCTGATGGAGTCTGCAAAAGACCTGAGACTGGGATGGAGATTTGTCTTCCAACAAGACAATGATCCAAAACATAAAGCAAAATCTACAATGGAATGTTTCAAAAATAAACATATCCAGGTGTTAGAATGACCAAGTCAAAGTCCAGACCTGAATCCAATCGAGAATCTGTGGAAAGAACTGAAAACTGCTGTTCACAAATGCTCTCCATCCAACCTCACTGAGCTCGAGCTGTTTTGCAAGGAGGAATGGGAAAAAATGTCTGTCTCTCGATGTGCAAAACTGATAGAGACATACCCCAAGTGACTTACAGCTGTAATCGCAGCAAAAGGTGGCGCTACAAAGTATTAACTTAAGGGGGCTGAATAATTTTGCACGCCCAATTTTTCAGTTTTTGATTTGTTAAAAAAGTTTGAAATATCCAATAAATGTCGTTCCACTTCATGATTGTGTCCCACTTGTTGTTGATTCTTCACAAAAAAATACAGTTTTATATCTTTATGTTTGAAGCCTGAAATGTGGCAAAAGGTCGCAAAGTTCAAGGGGGCCGAATACTTTCGCAAGGCACTGTATCATGTTAACTAGCATCATAGTCACATATATGGTATATTGTGTGGCCCCACTATTTGTTTCATATTTTAAATAGTTTAGATGCTAAAGCAATAGGCATGCATGTGTGAATATACATCGCCTTGCTTTTATGCGTATAAACCAGTTGTACGAACAAGGATCCATGCAAGACGTTAGACCTATGTCGGCATAAAATCTCAGACTTAGCTCATATGGGGAAAAAAAACATTTCACTGCATTTAAATGTATTTCAAATAAATGCAGATACATTTGCATCTTTGCTCAAATGCAATAATAGACTTTAACAAGATTTTTGAATGACTTCCTTATCTCTGTACCCCACACACTTATCTGTAAGGTCACTCAGCCGAGCAGTGAATTTCAAACATAGATTCAACCACAAAGACCAGGGAGGATTTCATGCATGCGATGCCTGACAATATTCCAGGCTATGACATCTAGTCTACATGGTGGCCGAAGTGGTTCCTAATTTGGCTTCTTAAATTACGTAATAATCAAGGAAGGAAAATGTTTGGTCCACCGAGCCAATACTTTGGCAGTGATATCATTTTTATGTGATGGTGAGTAAAAAACATACCTTTTGTTTACACCTTATTTTCTGTCATAAAGAGCACATGTTCAACTTAATAAAAAACTAGTTTTCACAAGTTTTCCCATCTCAAGAGGTATAGAAAAGACTATAGCAGGTGCCTGTGTTCAGCTTAATTAAATAATGAAAAAAATCTAGCGCCAGAGATAGGCCACTAGGCTGTATTTATTACTATTTCATTTCTTACTGTTTTAAACAACAATTATACATTGTACACTGCTCCACAATCTCACAATATGTCCAAGTGTAGGACTAGGTCTTGTGTTTCCAATGAGCGGTATTATATGGCTCTACAGTGGATGGTAATCAGTGTTATGGTGCGTTTGTAACCAAGTGGGAAGTGGGAATTTCCCACATCTGGAAAAAAACACTTGAACCGCCCTCCAACTGGTAATTACTTGTTCAATCAGCCATGAATCTCCTTGTGACAGGGGGAATGGAAGCTTGTTGTGTGCAACAGGGAGGGACCATTGAATGCAAGATTCACAAACAAGATGTAACTGTTAAAACATTTCTAACCTGTATATCTATTGGTAATAGGGCTGATGTGCTGTGCTTGGCCCGTTCAGTTGTTCACCACAAAACACTAGAAAACACTAGAACAAGCTCACCTGCTTTTACAGTATGATTAGACTATAAGATGATCAATGTTTCTTTTGAAATAAATATTTAAAAAGGAATAGTTTCACCATAGTTTAGTTTCACGTAAAAGGGTTGACGTTAAAATGAGGGCCAGACGTAAATTAATCTCTAATCTCATGAAATAAATCATCTTCAGAATGAACTTTGTGAAAGCAACAAAATAACTAGTTCCTTACAATGGCGGTGTAAACCTTCAGTCTGAATTCAAAATGGATTAAATATACTTGTTTCTCACCCATCTACACACAATACCCCATAATGACAAATGAAATACAGAAATATCTCATTTACATAAGTATTCCCACCACTGAGTCAATACTTTGCAGAAGCACCTTTGGCAGCAATTACAGCTGTCAGTCTTTCTGGGTAAGTCTCTAAGAGCTTTGCACACCTGGATTGCGCAACATTTGCCCAATATTCTATAAAAAATTATTCAAGCTCTGTCGAATTGATTGATAGACAAACATCCTTGCTAGACAACCATTTTCAGTTCTTGCAATAGATTTGAAGTAGATTTAAGACAAACCTGTAACTCAACCACTCAGGAACATTCAGTGTCTTCTTGGTAAGCAACTCAAGTGTAGATTTGGCCTTGTGTTTCAGGTTATTGTCCTGCTGAAAGGTGAATTCATCTCCCAGTGTCTGGTGGAAAGCAGACTGATCCAGGTTTTCCTCTAGGATTTGATCTGTGATCTGTGATTGATTTAGCTCCATTCCATTTCTGTTTTATCCTTAAAAACTCCCCAGTCCTTAATGATTACAAGCATATCCATAACATGATGCAGCCACCAATATGCTTGAAAAAATGGAGAGTGGTACTCAGTAATACGTCGTATGGTCTTTGACCAAACATAACCCTTTGTGTTCAGGACAACAAGTGAATTGTTTGCCACATTCTTTGCAACATTAATTTTGTGCCTTGTTTCAAACAGGATGCATTAACATTTGTATTTTATACAGGCTTCCTTCTTTTCACTCTGTCAATTAGGTTAGAATTGTGGAGTAACTACAGTGTTCTTGATCCATCCTCAATTTCCTCCTATCACAGCCATTAACCTCTGTAACTATTTTAAAGTCCCCATGTTTGACCTTTTATTTAACTAGGCAAGTCAGTTAAGAACCAATTCTTATTTTCAATGATGGCCTAGGAACAGTGGGTTAACTGCCTGTTCAGGGGCAGAACGACAGATTTGTACCTTGTCAGCTCAGGGATTTGAACTTGCTACTCCTGAACTTATATAGGCTTACCATAACAAGAGTTGAATACTTATTGACTCAAGACATTTCAGCTTTACATTTTTTTATAAAATCACTTTGACTTTATGGGGTATTGTGTGTAGGCCAGTGATTTTGAATTCAGGCTGTAACACAACATAATTAGGAAAAAGTCAAGGGGTGTGAATACTTTCTGAAGGCACAGTATATGTGAAACTATATTCTAAAATACATACATTTTGAAATACATTAAATACATTTTCCGATGCATTTAACATACTTAATATAATGATATACATTTAACATACTTAATATAATGATATACATTTATCATACTTAATATAATGATATACATTTAACATACTTAATATAATGATATACATTTAACATACTTAATATAATGATATACATTTAACATACTTAATATAATGATATACATTTAACATACTTAATATAATGATATACATTTAACAAACTTAATATAATGATATACATTTAACATACTTAATATAATGATATACATTTAACATACTTAATATAATGATATACATTTAACATACTTAATATAATGATATACATTTAACATACTTAATATAATGATATACATTTAACATACTTAATATAATGATATACATTTAACATACTTAATATAATGATATACATTTAACATACTTAATATAATGATATACATTTGACATACATGTAATATATACATTTGAAATACATTCAGCAATATATGTTGGAATGTATTTCAAATGTATTAACAAATAAATAAATGTAGTACATTATTTGGCCAATTTCAAATATTTCACATATCCCCCAAAATATATTTAAATGTATTGTTTTCTTTATGGGAGAGGTTGAATTGTTGATTTGCCATATTGCAGATCATCTTGGTTGCATTACATACTGCATGGGAAACGTGAGGACAGCTCGGTCTGACTTCTATGCCTATAGCTTCTGGGTCGTAGCCTACAGAGCACCAATGTTATTTGCTTTGTCTTGGCCTGGACATTTCTATTGCTATTACTCAAACAATGCTCCCTGCTGCCAATTAGACACAGCTGTCTTATCAAGCCATTTTTCTCAGCGCGGTGGAGCACACTTTCAGTTTCACATTAATTGTTTACGTGCGAGGGAGACAGGGCAGCAATTATTAGTCAGCTATGAGCAGCTTCCAAAGCATGTACATTTTATTTAAAATGAGCTATTTATCTGAACTTCACAGTGGAAACTAAACACCTGTCATCAAACACAAAAACCTCAATGTACTCTCTCTGTCTTTGTCCCAAATGGCACACTATGACCACATGCAGTATAAATGTACTCTCTCTGTCTTTGTCCCAAATGGCACACTATGACCACATGCAGTATAAATGTACTCTCTCTCTCTTTGGCCCAAATGGCACACTATGGCCACATGCAGTATAAATGTACTCTCTCTGTCTTTGTCCCAAATGGCACACTATGACCACATGCAGTATAAATGTACTCTCTCTGTCTTTGTCCCAAATGGCACACTATGACCACATGCAGTATAAATGTACTCTCTCTGTCTTTGTCCCAAATGGCACACTATGACCACATGCAGTATAAATGTACTCTCTCTGTCTTTGTCCCAAATGGCACACTATGACCACATGCAGTATAAATGTACTCTCTCTGTCTTTGTCCCAAATGGCACACTATGACCACATGCAGTATAAATGTACTCTCTCTGTCTTTGTCCCAAATGGCACACTATGACCACATGCAGTATAAACGTACTCTCTCTGTCTTTGTCCCAAATGGCACACTATGACCACATGCAGTATAAACGTACTCTCACTTCCTCAAATGGCACCCTATGACCACATGCAGTATAAATGTACACTCTCTGTCTTTGTCCCAAATGGCACACTATGACCACATGCAGTATAAATGTACTCTCTCTGTCTTTGTCCCAAATGGCACCCTATGACCACATGCAGTATAAACGTACTCTCACTTCCTCACACGTAAACACACATTTATACTCTCTCACATGCATATATTCACCCATATATTCACACAGTCACTCATAAATGCATTACTTGGATAAAAGTTGTTTGGCGCGGGAGCCGAGAGAGTCTATTCTCTGCAAGTGATGATATTATGAGTGCAGATGCAGCGCTTAGCTCCACAGCTCCCCACATGGGAGCACTAAAAGCAAATCCTGACCCTGTTGATCATTAATAATTCACAGGAAATCAGGGTTAAAATGAGTGCACCGTAGAGTGACACATAATTTATACACAGGCCGAAGCTGGTCTTCAACATCATACAGTTTGTATAAGGCGCCGCCCTACGCCTCCCAGCTCCTGTAACTGTCCACGTTTCAACATTAGATCCATAATACTGTGAGTCATCCTCCATTTGGCTGCCGTCCACCGGCCGGCCCAACTAAATGGCAGGGTGAAATGAAGACTTTCATTCCAAAACGCTATATATCCATTTTCAGAAATGTTTGTGAATTAGCTTTTAGAGTTTTAAGAAGTTATGAGATTGTTGTGTTTGTCACTATCTAGTCATGGCATGGGGTTGTTCAATGACAGACATGTATTTGTTTAAAATCACTATATACCTGCCTCACTCTCAGAGCAATAAGTAGCACTGCTAGGTTTTATACAGTCAAATGTAAGAAACACAAACATTTTGAATAAATACAGGAATATGAGATCTGTATGTAAAACATTTACATTTGACATTTTAGTCATTTAGCAGATGTTCTTATTCAGAGTGACTTATAGTAAGTGCATTCATCTTGAGATAGCTAGGTGAGACAACCACATATCAGAGTCAAATATACAGGATACAAACATTCCATTCCAGCTTTTAGCAACAAAAAAAAGCTAAAGAAATATATCTGAGAACAGTAATATTTTACACAAGAAATTAGTTCTGATGAAAATACACAAATGTGAAAAATTGGTGGAAAAAGCATTTTGGAAAAAACTCTTCAAAACAGAGCTGGCTGTCCCGCCAGCCGCCATGGTGGGAATAGAGGCCCATCATCGCCTGGTCATGGCCATGATGGTCCACTCCCAGAAAGAGACTCATACAGCAGGACCACAGCCTGATAGAGACTCATACAGCAGGACCACAGCCAGATAGAGACTCATACAGCAGGACCACAGCCAGATAGAGACTCATACAGCAGGACCACAGCCAGATAGAGACTCATACAGCAGGACCACAGCCAGATAGAGACTCATACAGCAGGACCACAGCCAGATAGAGAAGATAGAGACTCATACAGCAGGACCACAGCCAGATAGAGACTCATACAGCAGGACCACAGCCTGATAGAGACTCATACAGTAGGACCACAGCCAGATAGAGACTCATACAGCAGGACCACAGCCTGAGAGAGACTCATACAGCAGGACCACAGCCAGATAGAGACTCATACAGCAGGACCACAGCCAGATAGAGACTCATACAGCAGGACCACAGCCAGATAGAGACTCATACAGCAGGACCACAGCCAGATAGAGACTCATACAGCAGGACCACAACCAGATAGAGACTCATACAGCAGGACCACAGCCAGATAGAGACTCATACAGCAGGACCACAGCCAGATAGAGACTCATACAGCAGGACCACAGCCAGATAGAGACTCATACAGCAGGACCACAGCCAGATAGAGACTCATACAGCAGGACCACAACCAGATAGAGACTCATACAGCAGGACCACAGCCAGATAGAGACTCATACGGCAGGACCACAGCCAGATAGAGACTCATACAGCAGGACCACAGCCAGATAGAGACTCATACGGCAGGACCACAGCCTGATAGAGACTCATACAGCAGGACCACAGCCAGATAGAGACTCATACAGCAGGACCACAGCCAGATAGAGACATACAGCAGGACCACAGTCAGATAGAGACTCATACAGCAGGACCCCAGCCAGATAGAGACTCATACAGCAGGACCACAGCCAGATAGAGACTCATACAGCAGGACCACAGCCAGATAGAGACATACAGCAGGACCACAGTCAGATAGAGACTCATACAGCAGGACCCCAGCCAGATAGAGACTCATACAGCAGGACCACAGCCAGATAGAGACTCATACGGCAGGACCACAGCCAGATAGAGACTCATAAGGCAGGACCACAGCCAGATAGAGACTCATACAGCAGGACCACAGCCAGATAGAGACTCATACAGCAGGACCACAGCCAGATAGAGACTCATACAGCAGGACCACAGCCAGATAGAGACTCATACGGCAGGACCACAGCCAGATAGAGACTCATACAGCAGGACCACAGCCAGATAGAGACTCATACAGCAGGACCACAGCCAGATAGAGACTCATACAGCAGGACCACAGCCAGATAGAGACTCATACAGCAGGACCACAGCCACCCTATTAATCCACCACCACATCACCCATTCATCTAGATAGAGATGGTAGCCCACACCAGGGCTACATCCAAAAACTCTAAAGTGGCTACCTTCCTCGTCCCCTGCACTGATCTAATTTAATAACCTAACTTAACTTTCAGAGAGAATCTCTTTTCCGAGAGAATCCAACATGTTGTTTTCAACAATGTTTTCATATTAAAGGAGATATTAAAAGTTTTGTCACGTTTGAACAAGTATGACTTAAAAAGGTTCAAAACTTGGGCAGTTATTAGTCTTTTTGGACAGAAATAAAACAGACAGGTGACAGTATTGTAATGTAGATCATGCATGCCTGTCACCTGCTGACATTAGCCATATTATTTCTGCAACACCAGAGTCTTTCAGAAGTTAAAAAGAGCGATTTGAAAGAGGTTTAGCTCCAACAGGATTTCAAGGCAACTCGACAGTGCTTTGAATTTAACAGGTAGGGGAGATTAGCATTTTATGGTGGTCTTATGGCCTTATTTTGCCATTGAAATGGGTGAGGCGTGCAGTAGGAAGGGTCATTTCTCATATCAATACAAGGTCTTGCCTTGTGATAGTATCTACTCAACAAACATAATAAATTAAGCTAGACTTTCCCCATATATCTCTGAAATATTAGTAGCCTTCTTTTGGTATCACACGGATGTCACTTCACCCCTACCTACATTTTCAAATGACCTCTAACCTGTACCGCCGCATATTGACTCGGTACTGGTACCCCCTGTATATAGCATCCTTACTGTTATATTATTGTGTTACTTTATATTATTTTTTACTTGAGTTTATTCTGTAAATATTTTCTTAACTCTTCTTGAACTGCACTGTTGGTTAAGGGCTTGTAAGTAAGCATTTCACGGTTAAGTCTACACTTGTTGTATTTGGCGCATGTGACAAATAAAGTTTGATTTGATTTGAAGTACGTATCACATGTTTGTATCACATAACTGTTGTATTGGTTTGGTATTTAAAGCCGTACCAAATGTGTGAATTTGTTGTTGAGGTTTGATGAGCGAAGAGTGCTCACTACTTCAGCATTATACCTTCATCATGAATCAACATATCATTTACTGTCATTTCAATGGATTAAACTATCCTCCAGTACACACATAAGATCCTGTGCAGCGTGAAAGTAAGAATGTGTTTACGTGAAGAAAACAATTATACTCACTAGCAGACAACTGACCACTTCGAAAATCAAGTCATCAACACATTCACGCAGTACAGTTTTTCAGTAGTACCTGCTCGTTCTAGCTGAAAGACACCTGAATCAGTTCATATTTTACATTAGTGACATATTCTTCTTAATCACCTCAATTCATTTTCATTAACACAATTTTGATGTTAACAAAGCTTGAAAATGTACTGCGTGCTGTCTAGTTGAACTTTTTCCCTCAAATTCCTTCCACGCTTTCATTTAATATCCTTGTCATTTTTATGGGTCCATTATATTTTCGGGGAAAGCTTTCAAAAGGAATGCCTGTCTAACCATGCAAATGATTCAGGGAGAGTCCCGCATATCTGAAGCCTCCAGAGCATTTGCATTTTGTAAATGCTGTCAGATATTTTTTAAACTGGCTTGTATCCTCCACAAATTCCTTTAATATGATTTATACTTCCTGCTGTGCAAGAAAATATGCAGAAAAATGGATCGATGACACACTGTATACAACTTGCTTAGGCTGGGAAAGATGCAGCATGGATGAAAGGGTAAATACAAACGTGAATAAATCAATATCAGTTTGGGCGTTAGCAAGGGGGTGAAACCATTGTGCTGGGTAAGTGTAAGGGCTGGTTCTCCAAGGCGAGACAAAAATGCTTTACTTAGCAAAGGCTAGTTAGAGGAGAAAAACAATTACACTTCTCTAACACACACACACACACACACACACACACACACACACACACACACACACACACACACGCGCGCTCTCTTTCTCTCTCTCAGCTCTCTGTTTCTCCCTCTTGCTCTTCTCTGTGGTGGCCCCCTGGCAGGCAGGCTTCCCCTGAGGACCAGGGTATGGGGAGGAGGGAAGGAAATGACAAAATCACACAGCACATCTAATAACGCGCGTGTGCTAATAACAGGCGAGTGCTACAATGACTCTCTGGAGCGTCAGGGATTAAGGAGAAAGGGGGAAATGCCTTGGATGTTTTGTTCTTGGGACGTGTCCGTCTGCTAGCAATCTAATTACTTCAATCAGCCAGTGGAGAGTGCATGCAGGAAAACAAATCAAGGAGAAAATGAACTGAGGAGAGAGGAGAAATAGGCACAAGAAATAACTTGAGAACCCTTTGGCTTTGGTTCTGGATAGAGTTACTGCTTAATGTAAATGAAGGACTTGAATATTTATATTGTGAGAATTTTTTACATCATATCTGAGAGCTGTGTCAACTGACAAGGAAAATATACAAAGATGGTTTACAGCAGGTCGGGTACATTCTCTGTTATTGTGATTTTATTTGACATGGTGAGAAGTGTACTGTATGTTTATACAATATGCTACTGTGTAAGGATACTGCAATAAGGGTATTAAATTGAGCTCTGAGTCTGAATTCAGTTTAGTAAACACTCAGAATAGCCTTCATATGTTTTAATACCGTTCTCTCGACTCTCACTCAACACTAATGCTGAAACGGAAAAGAGTACATCAACCAACTGTCAACCACCATTCTGTCGGCAGTATGACACAGCTGCTTTCAAATATCAGGACGACACACAATGAACTTCCAACTAGCCCAACCCATCTGTCTCTAAAAGCACATACAGATCTCTATTATTTCTCACCTAACAATTTTGGATTAAGAGATTGGCTAAGTAAAATAGATGGCTCTTGGAATAACCTTGTATCTATTCAGTCCTCTCCTTAGTGCTATTGCCCCATTCATCAAAAGGGCACAGAGACAGATATATTTCAGCTCCCATGACAGATCCAGACCATAACTTCTCATTCCAATGTGATTTCTCTTCCCAAGCTGCTTTTCTCCAATGGCCAATCCCGAGACCAGACTGATTAACGCATCAAAAATAGACGTTCATCCATAATACTGAACGTGGTATTTCGAAGGGAAACTCTGAGTTCTTGATGAGATAAAATGAAGTAACTAGCAGCACTTTTACTCCTCATAATGGCTAATCTAAAGATAGTAACCGTAGACACTTGACTTGAGTTATTAGGGGTTCACAGCGAAGTTGTGAAACATATTGTTATTCTTTTTTTTGAAAGTTTCCCTTGACATGGTCAAATAACTCAAGCAAAGATTGGTAACTTTTTTTCTAATTTGGCACACAGAAACTAGAGACCATGAGTAACTTGGTCAAAAAGAACGACACCAATTGGCCTATAGGAAATATCATTCCACCTATGGGGGCAAGAGTTAATTTGACTGCAGGAAATGGCTACCATGATTTTTTAATGACTACCTCATCTCTGTACCCCACACATACAATTATCTGTAAGGTCCCTCAGTCGAGCAGTGAATGTCAAACACAGATTCAACCACAAAGACCAGAGAGGTTTTTCAATGCCTTCCAAACAATGGCACCTATTGGTAAAAAAAAAAAACTGTAATTGAAAAAAACAGTAATTGAATATCCGTTTGAGCATGGTGAAGTTATTAACTACACTTTGGATGGTGTATTAATACACCCAGTCACAAAGATAAAGGCGTTCTTCCTAACTCAGATGCCTGAGAAGAAGGAAACCGTTCCGAGATTTCACGATGAGGCCAATGGTGACTTTAAAATAGTTAGAGTTTAATGGCTGTGATAGGAGAGAACTGAGGATGGATCAACAACATTGTAGTCACCCAGGAATAGTAACCTAATTGACAGAGTGAAAAGGAAGCCTGTACAGAATACAAATATTCAAAAACATGTATCCTGCTTGCAACAAGGCACTAAAATAATACTGCAAAAAAAATGTGGCAAAGAAATGTACTTTATGTCCTGAAATCAAAGTGTTATGTTTGGGGCAAATCCAAAACAACACATTACTGAGTACTATTCTCTATATTTTCAAATATAGTGGTGGCTGCATCATGTTATGGGTATATTTGTAATCGTTAAGGACTGGGGAGCTCTTCAGGATTTAAAAAAAAGAGAGAGAATGGAGAGGAACACAAGCAAAATCCTAGAGGAAAACCTGGTTCAGTCTGCTTTCCACCAGACACTGGGAGATGAATTCACCTTTCAACAGGACAATAACCTAAAACACAAGGCCAAATCTGCACTGGAGTTTCTTACCAAGAAGACAGTGAATGTTCCTGAGTGGAATAACTGAAAATGGTTGTCTAGCAATGATCAACAACCAATTTTACAGAGCTTGAAGAATTTAGTAAAAAATTATGGGCAAATGTTGCACAATCCAGGTGTGGAAAGCTCTTAGAGACTTACCCTGAAAGACTTCTACAAAGCATTGACTCAGGGGTGTGAATACTTACGTACATGAGTTATTAATGTATTTCACTTTCAATACATTTCTAAAAACATGTTTTCACTTAATTTTTATTGTGCTCAGAAAAATATTTAATTTATTTTGAATTCAGGCTGTAACACAACAACATGTGCAATAAGTCAAGGGGTATTAATACTTTCTGAAGGCCCTGTAGGTGTCTTTCCTCATGCTGAACAAATTTGCCCGATAAGGTCCATCAGGAAAGAATTTCCTCCATCTTGGACATTTTGTAAAAACCTTTAAAAACCTCTTCTCATGAACCATAATCCAAATATGGTCCATGGTACAGTTGAAGTTGGAAGTTTACATACATTTAGGTTGGAGTCATTAAAACTAGTTTTTCAACCACATCCACAAATGTCTTGTTAACAAACTATAGTTTTGGCAAGTCAGCTGGACATCTACTTTGTACATGATACAAGTAATTTTCCAAAAATTGTTTAAAGACAGATTATTTCACTTATAATTCACTGTATCACAATTCCATTAGGTCAGAAGTCTACATATACTAAGTGTATTGTGCCTCTAAACAGCTTGGAAAATTCCAGAAAATGATGTCATGGCTTTAGAAGCTTCTGATAGGCTAATTGACATAATTTGAGTCAATTGGAGGTGTACCTGTGGATGTATTTCAAGGCCTACCTTCAAACTCAGTGCCTCTTTGCTTGACATCATGGGAAAGTCAAAAGAAATCAGCCAAGAACTCAGAAAAAACAAGTCTGGTTCATCCTTCGGAGCAATTTCCAAACACTTGAAGGTACCACGTTCATCTGTACAAACAACAGTGCGCAAGTATAAACACCACTGGACCACGCAGCGATCATACCGCTCAGGAAGGAGACGCATTCTGTCTTCTAGAGATGAACATACTTTGGTGCGAAAAGTGCAAATCAATCCCAAAACAACAGCAAAGGACCTTGTGAAGATGCTGGAGGAAACAGGTAAAAAAGTATCTATATCCACACTAAAACGAGTCCTATATCGACATAACCTGAAAGGCCGCTCAGCAAGGAAGAAGCTACTGCTCCAAAACCGCAATAACTAAGGTTTGCAACTGCACATGGGGACAAAGATTGTACTTTTGGAGAAATACTGTTTGACCATAATGACCATCGTTATGTTTGGAGGAAAAAGGGGGGGCTTGCAAGCCGAAGAATACCATCCCAACCGTGAAGCGCGGGGGTGGCAGCATCATGTTGTGGGGTTGCTTGTGGGGTTGCTTTGCGTCATGAGGAAGGAAAATTATGTAGCCAAATGTAGCTGCTGCTTACTCTTTTTGCCCCAAAATGGATAAATGGTTAAAAGAAGTAAGGCCCATGTCCATAGAGACACACACCAGCTCTACTGGTAGTACTGCTACTACCAGCAGTATTACCCCTGCACCTGTCGACGACACAAGTTGTTCTGCTTCCATGAGCACATCCAATGCTAGCATCAGTAATTCCACATTTGTTGTTAGCCCAGCTAGCATGGACACTGACAGTTGTGAATCTGATGCAGCCAAAGAGCTACTGCCCCATTACCTGGGAAAGCACTGAACAACAGACAGGAACGTTGGACCATCGAAGAGGCGCAAATAATGAGAATTACATTGATTTGAGGTTCACGTATAATGGGAGTAGTGCCTTTCCTCAGTCACAGTGTTATATGTGCAAAAGTACTCTCTCACAACTCGATAAAACCTTCATTATTGCGCAGACATTTAGAAATGAATTATGCAATTATGCAATGAATTATGCAATGATATGGGCAGCGACCATGTAATGCTTTTACAACATACAAAAGTGCGCTGGTTATCAAGGGGCAATTTATTGACACTTTTTTTATTTATTGAGAGACGAGCTTAAAGTTTTCTTTACTGACCATTATTTTCACTTGTCTGACCGCTTGCATGATGACGAGTTTCTTACATGACTGGCCTATCTGGGTGATGTTTTTTCTCGCCTGAATGATCTGAATCTAGGATTACAGGGACTCTCCGCAACTATATCCAATGTGCGGGACAAAGGTGAGGCAATGATTAAAAAGTTGGAGCTCTTCTCTGTCTGCATTAACAAGGACAACACACAGGTCTTTCCATCATTGTATGATTTTTTGTGTTTAAATGAAGTCAAGCTTACGGACAATGTCAAATGTGATATAGCGAAGCACCTGCACGCAGGTACTTTCCCGAAACGGACGACACAAACAACTGGATTCATTATCCCTTTCATGCCCTGCCTCCATTCCACGATATTTGAACAAGAGAGCCTCATCAAAATGGCAACAAGCGGTTCTGTGAAAAGTGAATTGAATCAGAAGCCACTGCCAGATTTCTGGATAGGGTTGTGCTCAGAGTATCCTGCCTTGGCTAATTGCGCTGTTAAGACACCGATGCCCTTTGCAACCACATACCTATGTGAGAGTGGAGTCTCGGCTCTCACTAGCATGACAACTAAATACTGGCACAGACTGTGTGTGGAAAATGATTTAAGACTGAGACTCTCTCTAATACAACACAACATTGCTGAGTTATGTACATCCTTTCAAGCACACCCTTCATTAACCTGTGGTGAGTTATTCACCATTCTTGATGAACAAATAAGCTTTTATATGTAAAATGGCTTAATAAAGAGCAGAATTATTGATTATTATTATTATTTATTCCCTGGTCCTATATGAGCTCTTTGTCACTTCCCATGAGCCAGGTTGTGTAATAAATGTATTGTATAATTACAGACTTACAATGATGGCAAAAAAAAAACATTTGAGAGTGCGCTGACCTTGGTGCAGCTGGAGGTTGAATGTTTGAAGGGGTACGGGACTATAAAACGTTTGGGAAACCACCGCTATAATGGACATCCCTACGATGAGCCACACTGAATGTGGTATTGACATCTCAAACAACAAGGAAACTATTAACAACTCATTCTTTGCATCAGTAACGATAATGCTCAAAATCATCTGCAATCATCTCCTCATGAACCAAATGTCAGATTCACTCCAGATTTTGCATTTAGACTCATTACATCAGTCTTTAAGGGGGAAATCGTCAATGAAACAGTAACAAAGCGTTTCCCCGCTCCTGTATTGGTAAAAAGTTGAGGGATGGGGCTGGAGATATGGAACCACTCTCGGATTCATAGACAGAACTATGGATGCATGGTCTGACCATCCATGATATCAACATTCAAATCACATTTTTATTGGTCACATACACATGTTTAGCGGATTTTATTGCAGGTGTAGCGAAATGCTTGATTTTCTAGATCCAGTAGTATAGTAATATCTAACAATTTCACAACAATACACACAATACACACAAATCTAAGTAAAATAATGGAATTAAGAATATATAAATATATGGATGAGCAATGTTGGGGCGGCATAGACTAAGATACAATAGGATAGATTACAAATTAGATGAGTAATGCAAAATATATCAACATTATTAAAGTGACTAGTGTTCCATTTATTAATAAAGTGGCCAGTGATTTGAAGTCTATGTATATAGGCAGCAGACTCTAATGTGCTAGTGATGGCTATTTAACAGTCTGATGGCCTTGAGATAGAAGCTGTTTTTCAGTCTCTCGTTCCCAGCTTCGATGCACCTGTAATGACCGTGCCTTCTGGATGATATCATGGTGAACAGGCAGGGGTTCGGGTGGTTGTTGTCCTTGATGATCCTTTTGACATTGGGTGCTGTAGGTGTCCCAGAGGGCAGGTAGTTTGACCCCGGTAATGCGTTGGGTAGACCGCACCACCCTCTGGAGAGCCCTGGAGACCCGACTGGATGCTCTCAATTGTGCATCTGTAAAAGCTTGTGAGGGTTTTCAGTGCCAAGCCAAATGTATTCAGCCTGCTGAGGTTGAAGAGGCGCTGTTGCACCTTCTTCACCACACTGTCTGTGTGGGTGGACCATTTCAGTTTGTCGGTGATGGGAGGAACTTAAAACTTTCCACCTTCTCCACTGCGGTCCCATTGATGTGGATAGGGGGGTGCTCCCTCTGCTGTTTGCTGAAGTCCACGATCATCTCCTTTGTTTTGTTGACGTTGAGTGACATTGAGCAAGTTATTTTCCTGGCACCACACTCCCAGAACCCTCACCTCCTCCCTGTAGCCTGTCTTGTCATTGTTGGTAATCAAGCCTACTACTGTTGTGTCGTCTGAAAACTTGATTATTGAGTTGGAGGCGTGTGTGGCCACGCAGTCATGGGTGAACAGGGAGTACAGGAGTGGGCTGAGCACGCAACTTTGTGGGGCCCCAATGTTGAGGATCAGCAAAGTGCAGGTGTTGTTTCCTACCTTCACCACCTGGTGGCGGCCCTTCAGGAATTCAAGGACAAAGTTGCTCAGGGCGGAGTTCAGACCCAGGGCCTCGAGCTTAATGATGAGATTGGTGGGTACTATGGTGAGTACTATGATTGGAGGGTACTGTAGTCAATGAACAGCATTCTTATATACTGTAGGTATTCCTCTTGACCAGATGGGATAGGGAAGTGTGCAGTGCGATGGCGATTGCATCGTCTGTGGATCTGTTGGGGCGATAAGCAAATTGAAGTGGGTCTAGGGTATCAAGTAATGTGGAGGTGATATGATCCTTTACTAGTCTCTAAAAGCACATCATGATGACAGAACTGAGTGCTACAAGGCGATAGTAATTTAGTTCAGTTACCTTTGCTTTCTTGGGTACAAGAACAATGGTGGCCCTCTTGAAGCATGTGGGGACAGCAGACGGGGATATGGAGAGATTAAATATGTCCGTAAACACACCAGCCAACTGGTCTGTACATGCCCTGAGGACGCGGTTAGGGATGCAGTCTGGGCCAGCAGCCTTGCGAGGGTTAACACACTTAAATGTCTTACTCACATCAGTAACGGAGAAGGAGAGCCCACAGTCCTTGGGAGTGGGCTGCGGCGGTGGCACAGTGTTATCCTCAAAGCAGACGAAGTAGGTGTTCAGCTTTTCCGGAAGCATGACGTCGGTGTTAGCGATGTAACTGATTTTCCTTTTAAAGTCCGTGATTGTCTAGAGTCCCTGCCACATATGTCTCGTGTCTGAGCTGTTGAATTGTGACTCCACTTAGTCTCTATACTGATGTTTTGCCTGTTTCATTGCCTTACTGAGGGAATAACTACACTGTTTGTATTCTGCCATATTCCCAGTCACCTTGCCATGGTAAAATGCGGTGATTCACACTTTTATAGATTTAACCATGTTTTGAGGCCTTATAGTGTTATTTACTTTGTTTACAAAAATTGGAGTAAAACCAGCTTATATTTTGGGTTCTGATGGGGTATTTATATTAATTTGTATTTGTGACTCATGACCTGGTCTTATGTAGCAACATTTGAATTTCAGTTTTTTACATTGGATAAAAATACTGTCTCAGGGCTACAAAATTGTATATTATACACTGCATTTGTGTAAACAATGGGAAAGTAATTCGGCTTTGAAAGGTGATCAACTTATAAATTCACTTTTGAGAAAAACCGTCTTTCAATGTTTTGGTACTACTATTGGAGAGCCCTTCTTTGTCTACACCCAATCAGCATTGTTCACACCATCTTAAGCCTTTGCCCACCCATCTTTTTAAGGGTTGATCCAACCATTCTGTACTAACTTGCCAGCTTAATTCCAGACATTTAAGTGAGAGAGGACAACTTACTGATCATTACTCGCCCTATCGTTCTATCTGTGGTTTAGAGTTCAAAGCGCACACTGGATGCTCTGGTCAATAAGTATGGTTGTTCCGAAAGCTCTGACCTCACAACTACAGTCAAATACCCAAGCTAAATGGCTAGCATTGGCTAGCTACTTCCAGACACATAATGAGAGAACGCCCACTCTGACCATTTTACTCGCCCTGGCAGAGCTGGTTAGGCTTTTTTCATGTTATCCAGAGCGTTGCTGACTGTAACTGTGCTGCTGGCAACAATTGAATTACGCTTTGTTGCCGACGTTTACTGACACAGGACATATTCAAAGGGTGTTGAGCATTCAAAAATGCATCAGTTATTCTTCAATCTGGCACACTAAGATGAGAGTATTTTGTTAAGAAATGTAGCTAGATAGCTAGCTAGGTAAACAATGAGTCCCAATGCATGACGTAATGTCAGTTAGCGAGCCAGCCAGCTAACATTAGCTAGCTAACAGTACACTTTAGCTTGAAATGAAAATACTTTGTCAAAATTAGAGTGGAGTCTTTTGTTAAGACATGTAGCTAGCTAAACAATTACTACCCTGCATGAATCTGAAGGTAGCTAACCAACCAGGTTCTATGGCTATAGCTAGTCAAGCAAATATGTCTGAGATACAAAGAATAAGATCATACACATATAACATTAGCTAGCGACCCAGCCAGCTAATGTTAGCTAGCTAAAAATACACTTTCTGTCAAAATTAGAAACGTGTAATATCTGAAAATCTTACCATTATACATCATGGTTGGATGCGTCTCCTGTCTGATGCCATTCATGGTTGCCTTAGTTTAACGATGTAATCGAGACTGGTGTTTTCTTCACATCCTTAGCTATCATACTCGAATTCCACTGATTTCAAAACTCGGTCCTCCAAAAAGTGGAGAGCATACACATAACGTTAGCTAGCAAGCCAGCTAGCTAACAGTACACTTTAACTTGACATTAGGTTTGTGCAGTTTTACTACGTGATTAAATAAATTCAAGCCGCGTTTGACACAATTACCTAAACATACTGACCAGCTCCAATAGACAGACGTGTGCTATATGGTAGACCAATCCAAATTCGGCATCTCCAGGACACTCATTATCTCAGCCAATCATGGCGAGCGAGAAGGTTGCCCACTTTTTCTGTGGCTAAACCAACTAGGCTCGTAATTGGACCATTTTATTAGTATTTATAGATGGCATACAAGTTTGATATTAAGGCACATGAAATTTCACATGTTCGAGAAGGTATTTCTGCCCAAAAAACACATTTAGATTAAAAATATTTTTTTATGTTCAAACAGCTTTCATGTGAAGTTGTGGCTTGCAACATATGCCTAGTTTCTTGAATTGGGTCACATTTATCAACCTGTCCTACCCATTGGTATACGGTCTGATATACTATAGCTGTCAGCCAATCAGAATTCAGGGCTCAAACCACCCAGTTTATAATGAGAGATAAACATGGTAATGCTTTCATTGATTGCACATAAAAGAACATAGACTGCTTGATTTGTTGTCCAAATGATCTTGTGTACTTTTTGTCATCCTGTGGACCCCATTCATTGCTGCTCGCATCTAGATTTTATTATTCTGTTCTGTTTCCTATTAAAACTTTGCTGGGCTTTGATTTGTGCAAAGGTGCCTCCATGCATGTGCTCAGGCCCAGGCACCGTTAATAGATGCCGTGCATTTTCCTGCCAGTGAAGGATCTCAGTGGCGGATGAAATTGCTTTCATGTAGTAGCTGGCCATCATCATAGGCACATTAAAAACTCAAGGTTGATTTCAACCACGGGAGCGAAAACAACATTTATACTCTGAGGGACCATTTATCATTCTGCTTTGTTATGGCTGTCAGTGTGTGCTTTGTTTTGCTTGTTGTGTTTATGGTCTTTCAATAATTCTTCAATATATGATGTGTAGCTGCACTGGGGTGTCAGTATGTTAAAACATTAATGGCTAACTTTTGTCCAATAATCAATAGAGCTCTGTCATTGAGCAATATATTTCACTTCTGACTCTTAGAAGCATCGATGTATACATTGGCCATGCATGTAAAATGCATAAAATCTAATGTCGATCAAACTTGAATACACCTGCCATGGCTAGAATTATTAAAAAGGTCATCTTCTTTTATCCTCCTTCCTGTTGCTTTAATTTTCTGCTCCCCAGACAGGACATTGTCACATTAAAAAACAACTTCCTGTGTGATAAGATAGAAGAAGAAAAATAATAACAGAAACGCTTTTCAAAAGCAAAACCACTAAGCAAATCACCATGACATTTTTATCCTGATGGTCTTGTCTGTGATCCATATCATAGCCTATAACAGCCAATGGAGGTGGATGGGCCTGCCAGGCCCTAAACAATGCGCTGCTGACTGCAGTCAACCATGCAACTGCTGATAAAAGCAGATGTTATCACTGTCATCCAGCCCTTTTCCAGTCCCTGTCCGAGTGAGTCCCAAGGGAGGACCCTTCACCAGGCTCTTCCTTCCCTCCACTCGCCTCTCCAGTCGGCCCGGCTTGACTGGGGTTAAGTCCCAAACGGCATCCTATTCCCTACATAGTGCACTACATTTGAGCCCTGGTCAAAGGTAATGCACTAAATAAGGAATAGGGTGTAATTTGGGACTCAAAAAGAGGCGGAGCTACAATCCCACTGACCTTCACTGATGGGAGGAACACAGTAGTCTCCAACCTGCATTAATGATGCACTAGTGTCTGCCTCTCACCATCTCACTCCCTGTCCCTGTGCCTTTCAGCTCTGTTTTTCCTTTACTGCTATTGAGCGATATATGTGATGTGTGGTTGTGACTGAAATAGCAGTGGCATCACCAGTCGAGGTCACACCCCTGGTTTGAGTCACCTCTGTGAGCAGCTGTGCATCATCTGAGATGCATCTGCCTCACCTTACGCCTCCTCCATTATAACACAATGTAGAGAGAGAGAGCAAGAAAGAAAGAAAGAAAGAAAGAAAGAAAGAAAGAAAGAAAGAAAGAAAGAAAGAAAGAAGTAGCAACTCATGGCAACTCGAGTCTCCTTTCACCTTGTCAAATAATTTGAGATTTCAATGATGTGTCTCTGATGCCTCTTTGAATGCTTCCTCCCTAGCTTCTAACAATATCAGTCAAACCTCTCATTTCAATGTGTGTTGTCAGATCAGGATCAATGTTAGTGAAATTTAAATCTCCCGATTATGAGCCGTGTGGGAAGCATAACTGTAGAAAAGTAATATCTCCCTATTTCTCCCTCTCTCTAACGCTCTCCCTCTCTCTCTCTCTCTCTCTCTCTCTCTCTCTCTCTCTCACCATAATGCTGCAGATATTCATTGACAGCGTCCATAAAGCACAGTACCCGGGAGGAATGGGGTGGGGGTTGGTGGGGGGATAAAAACGATTCCAAATGTTTGTATTCCCCTGGCTGCTTCTTCTTCCCGGTTTCAGCGGGTCACACACCTGATATTAACGACACACCTGATATTAACGACACACCTGATATTAACGACACACCTGATATTAACGACACACCTGATATTAACGACACTGCCAATGCTGGGTAAGCACACAGAGAAAACAAATATGATCAGAGCTCAAATTGATTACCCAGTAAAATAGGCCATTCTCAAGCACCACTGGAGCTAAACATGTCGCAACATTATTGAGCTGAATTACAGGCTGGTTTATAGATTAGATGTTAGGAATGCATACACCCATGTAGTCCCAAGGACCTAGACAATTGTGTGGTGAGGACGTGCCATTAGTTCATTGTAGATTGGTATCGTTTTAACTTGTAACTCATCCAAACTATACCATCTATTCATATTTTTGTTATGACATGACGATGTTGTATAGCTTAATTATAACAGTGGTCAGTGTAATGCATGACAAACTACACCCCTTACCACAGGAATCCATTAGCTGACCTTAGTTGACCTTCTGCACATAAGTGCTCCATCATCTTCCATCATCTCCAATTGCTGTTGATTAGTACCAAAACCAGCCAATCGACTGCACTCAGAAATCATGGCTCCTTGGTCCCCTGTGACCTCCAAAAAATATCCATCTTACCTCCTGGAAAAGACACCACACTAAAGTAAACCCGGTCTGGATTTGACAGATCAAAATGTGTGTAGTTTCAAAATATCATGCATATTTGTCCAAAGCCAGCAATAAGAAAGGTGGCAATTAAGGGAAAAAGACTCTCTCTCTCCCTCTCTCCCCCTCTCCCTCTCTCCCTCTCTCTCTCTCCCCCTCTCTCTCCCCCTCTCCCTCTCTCCCTCTCTCCCTCCCCCTCTCTCCCCCTCTCCCTCTCACCATGTGAGATCTCCAGCTGCTGTCACAGCTATAAATATCACTTATTACGCTAACTGATTTTTCTCTGGGGGGAGAGCAGGGACTGAAAATACAGGCACATGTATGATTGCTTGCCAAGACAAATGGCATACATCAACTCTCACTGACATTCATATTCATCCACGATTTGCCTCCAACGATGCATAGCTATCGGCTTCGTCATGTGTGATGCTGTGTGCCTGGCCTGCCTCCCCTCTGATTCCACCTGCTCCTCGCTATGCTGATCAATGAGTGAGGGAGACATGGGAGATATGGGGAGAAAAATACCCTGGATTTCCAGATCTCCAGTTTCCTCTACGAACAAAGACTCGCTGCACACCCCCCAAACACACCCACCACCCCACACCCAACACACACCCCACACGGCAGTGCCACTAAACCCGTAATGGAAATCTCACAGCATCGAGTCGTGTAAACCCTACTGTAGATCCGGCCTCGGTCCCTACACAGCGGGGGGGCGAGAATTGAACATTTTCTCTGTCTTTTTCTCCTCTGAACCCGCTCACCTCATAGAATATGCCTGGTGCTACTCTGTGGCTTTACGGCACCTCTCTATCTCTCCCATCCCTTAGACAATTAATCTGGGGAAGACTAGGGTCATATGTGCTTCTCATGACAGATGTTGGTAGACACTTTTGTTGTTGTTGAAAGAAGCGCTCTGATGCCCCCCTTCCAACTTCATCCCTTTACTCACTTCCACCATAAAAGATGAAGAAAGTGTTTAGATTTCAGCTGGAGTCTTCCCGTATCTTTGTGGAAGCACCAACCACTGTGCCTTAAACACACACAGAGAGAGAAACCTAAAACATGAGAGGAAAATGCTCATCTGGATTTCTGATTGAGACTGATGATTAAATAGTGACAATGTTCACATACTGGCAAAGATAGCTACAGAACACGCATGAGCATACAAATGCTTTTTAAGATAAACAATACATTTTCCTAGGCTTGCAGGCTGTAGCCTTGCCCAGAATATATTGAATTATAAGCCTCAGATGTCTCAATGCGTCCCGGTGAGATATGAATTCAAAAATACACTATTTATGCCATGGGAAAATTATACCGTCAAATCAAAGACTACGGTGCCCTGTTTATAAACGCATAACTATCATACATTCTGAATGAGGAGATATCTCATCTCAAATACACAACACTGCCTGTCTTGCAGAAGGTGATTGAAAGGAGAACAGCATGGAACGACAGTAAATGCTCCGGCAGAACAGTCGCTTAGCCGCAGCTGAGTTGTTGTATTCTGAGCCACGCCTGAGTTGTTGTATTCTGAGCCACGCCTGAGTTGCTGTATTCTTAGCCACAGCTGAGTTGTTGTATTCTGAGCCACGACTGAGTTGCTGTATTCTTAGCCACAGCTGAGTTGCTGAATTCTTAGCCACAGCTGAGTTGCTGTATTCTTAGCCACAGCTGAGTTGCTGTATTCTTAGCCACAGCTGAGTTGCTGTATTCTTAGCCACAGCTGAGTTGCTGTATTCTTAGCCACAGCTGAGTTGCTGTATTTTTAGCCACGGCTGAGTTGCTGTATTCTTAGCCACGGCTGAGTTGCTGTATTCTTAGCCACGGCTGAGTTGCTGTATTCTTAGCCACTGCTGAGTTGCTGTATTCTTAGCCATGGCTGAGTTGCTGTATTCTTAGCCACAGCTGAGTTGCTGTATTCTTAGCCACGGCTGAGTTGCTGTATTCTTAGCCACAGCTGAGTTGTTCTGTATTCAGTATTTGGCTGAGCAGATATACTTAGTGTAAACAAATTATGCTAATGATGTGCTAATGGCATGGTGCTGGATATTCTAGTTGACTACAAAGCAGCTCTATCCAGCACCCATCACACTTTCTAACTGAATTTCTGAATCTGGAGCCAAACCCTAAGAATGCTCTATGTGATATATTAACAGCCTTAAGTGCCATTGGGTTGAGACTAAGGTATACTAGTAAACTAGACTAAGGTATACTAGTAAACTAGATTAAGTTATGCTAGTAAACTAGATTAAGTTGTACTAGTAAACTAGATTAAGGTATACTAGAAAACTAGACTAAGGTATACTAAACACTAAAAGTAATGACCACAATAGTAACAACAACGTAATTTTACAATTCTACTTTATCATAACCAATCCAAAAGTTATTATAGAAGATAAACAGTTGTGGTTTGCATTTATGGTTAATAACGATCACGGTTCAAATTATCACCACATTTTTCATCTCCTAAACTTTTTTATTTGTGGGAATGGCTTTCCATTCATCAATGTCATCCGACTGCACTGTCCTCAATACAAAGCGTAGGTTTCCTCCCAAATGGCACCCTGTTCCCTCATATTTTCTGATGTACATACACCACAGAGTCTTATGAAGAGGCCTGAAAAGTGGAACCTACAGTGCTTTCAAGAAGTATTCATTCATTGCACATTGTGTTGTTACAGCCTGAATTCAAATGGATTAAACATGTTTTTTCTCTCATCTACACACAATATCCCATAACGACAAAGTGAAAACATGTTTTCAGAAATGTTATCAAATGTACTGAAAATGAAATAAAGAAATATCTCATTTACACCCCTGAGTCAATACTTTGTAGAAGCACCTTTGGTAACAATTACAGCTGTGAGTCTTTTTGCACACCTGGATTGTACAATGTTTGCCAATTATTATTTAAAACATTCTTTAAGCCCTGTCAAGTTGATTGTTGATCATTGCTAGACAGTCATTTTCAAGTCTTGACATAGATTTTCAAGCCAATTCAAGTCAAAACTGTAACTAGGCAACTCAGGAACATTCAACTCAGGAACATGTTGTCTAGCTAAGCAACTTCAGTGTAAATTTGGTGTTGTTCTTTAGGTTATTGTCCTGCTGAAAGGTGAATTCATTACCCAATATCTGTTGGTGTTGGAAAGCAGACTCATCCAGATTTTCCTCTAGAATTTTGCCTGTGCTTATTGCTGTATTCCGTTTATTTTTATCCTGAGAAAATCCCTAGTCCTTGCCGATGACAAGCATACCCATAACATGATGCGGCCACCAACATGCTTGAAAATATGAAGAGGGGTACTCAGTGATGTGTTGTGTTTTTTGGATTTGCCCCAAACACATTTTTTGCAATATTACTTAAGTGCCTTGTTGCAAATAGGATGCATGTTGTGGAATATTGTTATTATGTACAGCACACGTGTCAAACTCATTCCACAGAGGGCCCAGTGTCTGTGGGTTTTCACACCTCCCTTCATTGATGAATTAGGTCACTAAGTAGAAAGGAACTTCCCACACTTGGTTGTCTATGGCTTAATTGAAAGGAGAAAACAAAAACCGGAAGTCACTTGGCCCTCCACGGAATGAGTTTGACACCCCTGCTGTACAGGCTTCCATCTTTTCATTCTATGATTTAGGTTAGTACTGTGGAATAACCAATGTTGTCGATCCATCCTCAGTTCTCATATCACAACCATTAAACTAAGGAACTTTTTAAAATCACAATTGACCTCATTGTGAAATCAATTAGAAGCTTCCTTCCTCTCTGGCAACTGAGTTAGGAAGGACACCTGTATCTTTGTAGTTACTGGGTGTATTGATACACCACACAAAGCCTATATAATAACTTCAACATGCTCAAAGGGATATTCAGCGGCTGCTTTTTTATTTTTACACATCTACCAATCGGTGCCCTTCTTTGCAAAATAATGAAAAACCTCCCTGGTCTTTGTGCTTGAATCTGTGCTTGAAATTCACTACTCGATTGAGGGACCTTACAGATAATTGTATGTTGGGGTACAGAGACAGGGTAGTCATTAAAATGATTGAGCATGGAATGAGTCCATGCAACTTATTATGCAATAAGTTAAGCACATTTTTACTCCTGAACTTAGAGTTACCATAACAAAGGGGTTGAAAACTTATTGACAAGACATTTCAGCTTTTAATTTTTTATACATTTACTACAAACAAAATTCCACTTTGACATTATGGGGTATTGTGACCAAAATCTCTATGTAATCCATTTTAAATTCAGGCTGTAAAACAACCAAAAAAGTAATGGGGTGTGAATACTTTCTGAATGCACTGTACTTGCTGGAGCTGTGCTAAAGTTACCTTTGGGCACTAGCCTCAGCTCATTCATTTCCATACACTGGCAAAGTCACTAGAAACCTCAGAGAGATTCAGGGTGACTTTGGGGTTAACCTCTAAGTGAGGCTACTTTGCGCCTACCTAATCCAATAAAGATCAATATCTCTACCTTGGCACTGAAGTAGATGTGAGAGCTGGACCTGCAGAGCTGGGAAGCTGCAAACTGCTCTCAGCAGCTTGGGGTCTGGCTGGGCTGCATGGGGAGGGGGCCCCAAACAGGCAACAGCTATAGAGGACCGATGTTCATTGTTATTTTATAGGCTGATATGCCAAATAGAAGCATTTACTATTTATGGTCATAATGTTGGTGGTCCAAGTAAATAATGTTTTATATGAATTGTGCATCCCAAATGGCACCATACTCCCTGTACCCTAAATACTTTAGCTCTATGGGGTCTGGTCAAAGGTAGTGCAATATGGGTAATAGGGTGCCATTTGGGACATATCCTATTCCATATCAACCTATAAATCAAATTGTATTAGTCACAAGCGCCGAATACCGAATACAATACACCTTACAGTGATAAGAATAAGAAATACAAATACAAATACAAATAACAAGTAATTAATGAGCAGTAAAATAACAATAGCGAGACTATATACAGGAGGGTACCAGAGTCAATGTGCGGTGGCACTGGTTTTTAAGGTAATATGTACATGTAGGTAGAGTTATTAAAGTGACTATGCATAGATGATAACAACAGAGAGTAGCAGCGGTGTAAAAGAGGGAGGGCAGTGAAAATAGTCTGGGTAGCCATTTGATTAGATGTTCAGGAGTCTTTTGGATTGGAGGGTAGAAGCTGTTCAGAAGCCTCTTGGACCTAGACTTGGCGCTCCGGTACTGCTTGCCGTGCGGTAGCAGAGAGAACAGTCTATGACTGGGGTGGCTGGAGTATTAGACCATTTTTAGGGCCTTCCTCTGACACCTCCTGGTTTAGAGGTCCTGGATGGCAGGGAGCTTGGCCCCAGTGATGTACTGGGCTGTTCACACTACCCTCTGTCGTGCCTTGCGGTTGTAGGCCGAGCAGTTGCCATACCAGGCAGTGATGCAATCAGTCAGGATGCTCTTGATGGTGCAACTGTAGAACGTTTTTGAGGATCTGAGGACCCATGCCAAATCTTTTGAGTCTCCTGAGGGGGAATAGGTTTTGTCGTGCCCTCTTCACGACTGTCTTGGTGTGCTTGGACAATGTTAGTTTGTTGGTGATGTGGACACCAAGGAACTTAAAGCTCTCAACCTTATCCACTGCAGCCCCCGTCGATGAGAATGGGGGCATGCTCCCTATAGAATGTCTCGTCGTTGCTGGTGATCAGGCCTACCACTGTTGTGTCATCTGCAAACTTAATGATGGTGTTGGAGTCGTGCCTGGCCATACAGTTGTGGGCCCCTCAGTGTTGAGGATCAGAGTGGCAGAAGTGTTGTTGCCTACCCTTACCACCTGGGGGTGGCCCGTCAGGAAGTCCAGGATCCAGTTGCAGAGGGAGATGTTTAGTCCCAGGGTCCTTAGCTTATTGATGAGCTTTGAGGGCGCTATGGTGTTGAACACTGAGCTGTAGTCAATGAAAAGCATTCTCACATAGGTGTTCCTTTTGTCCAGGTGGGAAAGGGCAGTGTGGAGTGCAATAGAGATTGCATCATCTGTGGAAATAATGGGGCGGTATGCAAATTAAGTGGGTCTGGGGTTTCTGGGGTAATGGTGTTGATGTGAGCCATAACCAGCATTTCAAAGCACTTCATGGCTACAGACATGAAAGCTACGGATCGGTAGTCATTTAGGCAGGTTACCTTAGTGTTCTTGGGCACAGGCACTATGGGGGTCTGCTTAAAACATCTTGGTATTATAGACTCGAACAGGATGAAAATGTCAGTGAAGACACTTGCCAGTTGGTCAGCGAATGCTCGCAGTACACGTCCTGGTAATCCATCTGGCCCTGCAGACTTGGGAATGTTGACCTGTCTAAAGGTTTACTAACATCGGCTAAAAAGGTAGAAGTGACGTAATGAAAGAGTCCTAGAATAACCAGGGCTGCTGTGCCAACTAGCATGTTCATCCCATCAAGTTGCTATTTCAACATGGAACTATTCCTCAAGACAAGTTAAGGTAGGATGGGTTTGCCAGAATAAGTTGCTTCCCCTTTAATCCAAATATTGGAAGATGAAAAAAGCCATTAACTGCTCTTCACCGCTACCTGCCATCTCTCTCTAGACAAATACTTAAAATATTAAAACTGTATTGAAAAATGTTTTGTTTGAATCATGTGTGATCTATCTGTCTGACAGCCCTGTATAACTCCATATTTCTCCATCCCATATTTCTCCATCCCTGGCTGACTAAATAATATTGAGATATGATATCAATTATAAATGAATGTAATTACACATTGAACATTATTCCCTCTAATAAGACAAAGTGATGGAATAGAGGCTTTTTATTACTATGCCAGCAGCATGTCCATCTTCGGCTATGCATTATATTGCGAAGAGTAAAATTACTATCAATTTAGGCTTGCGTTAATCCATTGCTTCAAATCTTTCTCTCAGAGTAATTTTGATGTGTCGTCCTGCTGAGAGAGAGAGAGAGAGAGAGAGAGAGAGAGAGAGAGAGAGAGAGAGAGACAGCGAGAGAGAGAGAGAGAGAGACAGAGAGAGAGAGAGAGACAGAGAGAGAGACAGAGAGAGAGAGAGAGAGAGAGACAGCGAGAGAGAGACAGCGAGAGAGAGACAGCGAGAGAGAGATAGCGCGAGAGAGAGAGAGAGAGAGAGAGAGAGAGACTTTATTAACACATTTAACTTTCTGTCACACTGCATTACAGTGCCACTGGATGTCAGAGCAGCCTCACTACTCTCCAATAGAGGGAATTAGATACTGAAGAAAGCATTTACATGCATGACTTTACTCCTCCCATACTGCGAAATGCAAAATTCATACTTTACAGTTTAAGAAAATGCTTTTGTTTTTTCCTTAAACAAGATGAGGGTTTCTAAAAGCCCTCTGGTAGTAAATGTGCACAAATAAATGTTCTAATATATTATTTGTCACATGCTTCGTAAACAACAGGTGAAGACTAACAGTAAAACGCTTACATAAAGAAAACAGAAATAGTGACACGAGGATTAAATACACAGTGAAAAATGAATAACAATAAAAAATAAAAAATAACATGGCTATATACAGGGAGTCAATGTGCAGGGTTATGAAGTCATTGAGGTAGCTACAGTATGTACATATAAACTCAGCAAAAAAAGAAACGTCCTCTCACTGTCAACTGTGTTTATTTTCAGCAAACTTAACATGTGTAGATATTTGTATGAACATGACAAGATTCAACAACTGAGACAAACTGAACAAGTTCCACAGACATGTGACTAACAGAAATGGAATAATGTGTCCCTGAACAAAGGGGGGGGTAAAAAATAAAAGGAACAGTCCGTATCTGGTGGCCACCAGCTGCATTAAGTACTGCAGTGCATCTCCTCTTCATGGACTGCACCAGATTTGACAGTTCTTGCTGTGAGATGTTACCCCACTCTTCCACCAAAGCACCTGCAAGTTCCCAGACATTTCTGGGGGGAATGACCCTGGCCCTTACCCTCCGACCCAACAGGTCCCAGACGTGCTCAATGGGATTGAGATCCGGGCTCTTCTCTGGCCATGGCAGAACACTGACATTCCTGTCTTGCAGGAAATCACGCACAGAATGAGCAGTATGGCTGGTGGCATTGCCATGCTGGAGGGTCATGTCAGGAAGAGCCTGCAGGAAGAGTACCAAATGAGAGAGGAGGATGCCTGCAATGACAACAAGCTTAGTCCGATGATGCTGTGACACACCGTCTCAGACCATTACGGACACTCCACCTCCAAAACGATCCCGCTCCAGAGTACAGGCCTCGATGTAACGCTCATTCCTTCGACGATAAACTGCAAATCCGACCATCACCCCCGGTGAGACAGAACCCCGACTCGTCAGGGAAGAGCACTTTTGCCAGTCCTGTCTGGTCTAGCGATGGTGGGTTTGTGCCCATAGGTGGGTTTGTGCCCGTTGGGTGGGTTTGTGCCCGTTGTTGTCAGTGATGTCTGGTGAGGACCTGCCTTACAACAGACCTACAAGTCAGCCTCTCAAAGCCTATTGTGGACAGTCTGAGCTCTGATGGAGGGATTGTGCGTTCCTGGTGTAACTCTGGCAGTTGTTGTTGCCATCCTGTACCTGTCTCACAGGTGTGATGTTCGGATGTACCGATCCTGTTTAGGTGTTGTTACAAGTAGTCTGCCACTGCGAGTACGATCAGCTGTCCATCCTGTCTCCATGTAGCGCTGTCTTTGGTGTCTCACAGTACGGACACTGCAGTCCTCATGCCTCCTTGCAGCATGTCTAAGCCACGTTCATGCAGATGAGCAGGAACCCTGGGCATCTCTCTTTTAGTGTTTTTCAGAGTCAGTAGAAAGGCCTCTTTAGTGTCCTATGTTTTCATAACTGTGACTTTAATTGCCTACAGTCTGTAAGCTGTTAGTGTCTTAATGATCGTTCCACGGGTGCATGTTCAATAATTGTTTATGGTTCATTGAACCAGCATGAGAAACAGTGTTTAAACCCTTTACAATGAAGATCTGTGAAATTATTTTGATTTTTATTAATTATCTTTGAAAGACAGGGTCCTGAAAAAGGGATGTTTCTTTTTTTTGTTGATGAGTTTAAGTAGGGGTAAAGTTTTTAGGCAACGGAATAGATAATAGACAGTAGCAGCAGCATATGTGGTGAGTGTATGTGTGTCTGTGTGCGTGTTTGGGTGTCAGTGTAAGTATGTGTGATTGTGTTGTTACAGTCCAGTGTGTGTGTGTCAGTGCAAGAGAGTTAGTGCAAAAAAGGGTCAACGCAAGAAGTCCGGGTAGCCATTTGATGAGCTATTTAGCAGTCTTGTTTAGCAGACTTAAGGCTTAGGATAGAAGCTGTTCAGGGTCCTGTTGGTTCCAGACTTGGTGCACTGGTACCACTTGCTGTGAGGTAGCAGAGAGCACAGTCTATGGCTTGGGTGGCTGGAGTCTTTGAAAAAATGTTGGGCCTTCCTCTGACACCGCCTGGTATAGAGGTCCTGGATGGCAGGGAGCTTGGCCTCAATGATGTACTGGGCCATATTCATCACCCTCTGTAGCGCCTTGAAGAATCTCTAGCCTTTAGCTCAGTGTGGATGTTACCCATAGCTTCAGGTAGGGTTATGTACACTATATGACCAAATGTGTGTGGACACCTGCTCATCGAACATCTCATTCCAAAATCATGGGCATTAATATGGAGTTGTTTCCCCCTTTGCTGCTGTAAAAGCCTCCACTATTCTGGGAAGGCTTTCCACTAGATGTTAGAACATTGCTGCTAGGACTTGCTTCCATTCAGCCACAAGAACATTAGTGAAGTTGGGCATTCCAAGTCGGCGTTCCAATTCATCCCAAATATGTTAGACGGGGTTGAGGTCAGTGCTCTGTGCAGTCAAGTTCTTCCACACCGATCTCAACAAACTATTTCTGTATGGACTTCGCTTTGAGCATCCATTGTCATGTTGAAACAGGAAAGGGCCCTCCCCAAACTGTTGCCACAAAGTTGGAAGCACAGAATCGTCTAGACTGTCATTGTATGCTGTAGGGGAAATATTTTCCTTCACTCGAACTAAAGGGCCTAGCCAGAACCATGAAAAACAGCCCACTGCGGCGAGCTTTACACCACTCCAGCCAACGCTTGGCATTGTGCATGGTGATCTTAGGCTTGTGTGCAGCTGCTCGGCCATGGAAACCCATTTCACAAGAACAAACAGTTATTGTGCTAACTTTGCTTCCAGAGGAAGTTTGGAACTTGGTAATGAGTGTTACAACAAGGACAGATGATTTTAATGTGCTACGCACTTCAGCACTCAGCGGTCCCATTCTTTGAGCTTGTGTGGTCTACCACTTCACAGCTGAGCTGTTGTTGCTCTTAGATGTTTCCACTTCACAATAACAGCACTTACAGTTGACCTGGGCAGCTCTAGCAGGGCAGAAATTTGACGAACTGACTTGTTGGAAAGGTGGCATCCTATGATGGCGCCACGTTGAGAGTCACTGAGCTTTTCAGTAAGGCCATTCTACTGCCAATATTTGTCTATGAAGATTGCATGGCTGTGTGCTCGATTTATACACATGTCAGCAACGGGTGTATAATCAACTCAATTGAACTCATCGATGCACTTATTAATGAAGTCAGTGACTGATGTGGTAAACTCCTCAATGTTATTGGATGAATCCTGAAACCTATTCCAGTTTGGCTAGCTTAATATCCACTTCATCTGACCACTTCCGTATTGAGCGCATCACTGGTACTTCCTGTTAGAATTTTTTCGTGTAAGCGGGAAGATAGAGTTATGGTCTGATTGCCAAAGGGAGGGTGAGGGAAGACCTTGTATGCATTTATGTGTATGGCGTAAAGTTGATCTAGAGTTTTGTCGCCTCTAGTTGCACAGATGACAAGCTGGTAGAAATGGGGTCAAACCTATATTATTTTCCCTGCATTAAAATCACAGGCTACGGAAACGCCACTTCTGAATGCGCATTTTCTTGTTTGCTTATGCCAACATCAGTTTGAGGAGGTAAATAGATAGCTACAATTGGTTTAGTGTCGTCCGGGTTAGGGAGGGTTTGGTCGGTAGGGATATCCTTGTCTTATCGCCTACTAGTGACTCCTGTGGCGGGCCGGGTGCAGTGCATGCTAACCAGGTCGCCAGGTGCACAGTGTTTCCTCTGGCACATTGGTGTGGTTGGATGCGTGCTGTGTTGGTTGGGTTGTGTTTTGGAGGACGCATGGCTTTCGACCTTTGTCTCTCCCGAGCCCGTACGGGAGTTGTAGCGATGAGACAAGATAGTAACTACTAACAATTAGGGAGAAAAGGGTCAAATTTTTTTAAAGAAAAAAAGAGAGAAACACCCCTCTTCCCTTCATCTTACGGTCTTTACGATGCATAGAAAAACCAGCGAGGTGTTTATTATCCATGTTCTCGTTCAGCCACAACTCTGACAAAAACAGGATATTACAGTTTTTCAGGTCCCGTTGATAGGATAGTCTCGAACGGAGCTTATCCAGTTTCTTTTCAAGCGACTGTACATTCGCCAAATAGAATAGATGGCAATGGTGGTCTATTTGCTGGCCGACGTCGTCTCATCAGGATGCCACTTCGCCTTTCTCTTTCGCCACTGTTTCCTCTATCGATTAGGGCCTCGTCCAGAGTAAGCAGAACATCCAGAGCTGCCGACTTGTTGAAGTAGAAATGTTTATACAAATCGAGGTTAGTGATCGCTGTTCTGATGATCAAAAGCTGTTTTCGGTCATAGGAAATGATGCCAGAGACATTATATACAAAAAAAGTTGAGATCAGCGAAAGAAAAACACAAAATAGCATCTTGCCACAAGCTTGTTTTAATTGTTTTGTCCCCTTGTAAAAATAACAATCCTACACTTCAGTCATTCCCGGGTCACTGACATGCTCAGAACACGGCCAATGAACACGGAGGACAAAGGAATCAAGAAACACTAAAAAATGCAAGAGGCAGTGGTTGGTCACAGTGTTTTCTCTCTCTTTTACTCGACAGACCTGACTGCTAACATCCTCCCTGATACTGCTTTGCACACCTCAGGGACAACTTAAGAGACTCATGTATTTTTCATCAACTAAACCCCCCTCTCCAAACAGAGAGAGCACAGGATAACAACATGGCCAACAATTATACATCCCACACAGACCGGTGGAGGAGGAGAAGACTGCAAGAGAGCTAACTCCAGAGATAAAATATTCACAGACAGCATTATTAATATTTAATATTCTACTAAATCTGCTTTATTGTTACCAAGCTAAGCAGTATATAAATCAAGTTCTCTCAGCAGCCGAAAAGGAAAAGAGGGAGGGATGGAGAAGGCAGAGAGGTGTGTGCGTGTGTGCGTGCAGATATGTGTGAGAGAGAGAAAGAGAAAGAGAGAGAGAGGAAAAGAGAGAGTCTGCTTCCATACTATTATGAATGCATATGCTGTGATCAATGTCATGTTGGTAAATTGCCATTAGAGGGAGGCCCTACCAGGTGCACTCAGAATGATAAATCCTAAGTAATGAGCGCCGATCTCAGATCTGTGGAAGAAAATTACTCGTCTTTAACTGGCACACAGAGAGAGAGAAAGAGAAAGAAAACGAGAACGATGAGGAGGAGAAAGAGGGAGGGAGAAAGAGAGAGATGAGGAGGAGAAGGAGGGAGAGAAAGAGATGAGAAGAGAAAGACAGAGAGATGGGGAGAAAGAGAGACAGAGAGAGAGAGAGATGAAGAGGAGAAAGAGAGAGAGAGAGATGAGGAGAAAGAGAGAAAGAGAGAGATGAGGAGAAAGAGAGAGAGAGAGAGAGAGAGAGAGATTAGGAGGAGAAAGAGGGAGAGAAAGTTATGAGGAGAAAGAGGGACAGAGAGATGAGGAGAGAGAGAGAGAGAGAGAGATGAGGAGAAAGAGAGAGAGAGATGAGGAGAAAGAGAGAGAGAGATGAGGAGAGAGAGAGAGAGAGAGAGAGAGAGAGAGATGAGGAGAAACAGAGTGATAGAGAGAGAGAGAGAGAGAGAGTGAGAAAGAGGGAGAGAGAGCGGAAGAGAGAGAAAGAGAGAGAGACTTCTCCACAGCTCAGCACTACCCACTCCACATACCTCACACAGAATGACTGGGAAGGTACTGTTTAACTAACTATAAGACAATTACTGAAATGACAGTGATGATTACAAACAGGCATAGCTGTAATGGAAGTCATGGTAGTGATTATGAAATAAAACATTGTATATGTAAAAGTGTTCTCGAAAGCAATAAAAGTGCAATATTACCAAAAAATGTGGATGTAAATCATGTGTGACTGCGCCATCTTGGTTGCCAGATTGACCTCTGTGCAGCTTAACAATGCAGTGATATACTACACAGTATAATAGGGCTGTAGAATACATTTCAGGTGATTCGTTTCTTTGTGGCATATGTTCTTACAGATAAGATAAATGTCTTTAGCGTATTGCAATTACCACTTACAGTACGACAGTTGATTTCAAAGTCAACATATCTGTGGCATGTAACTGCCAGTACTAGTTATCACACTATAGTTATCCTATGCATACATGTATGCAGTGATTTCATTTAGCATTTCCCTTGCAGATGCCCTTACCCAGTGACACGCCTAATTCATTCTCTGGCCCATTTCTGTGGACCGTCTTCTTAACTGCCGCTATTGAGGTGAGGAGCCTTACTCTGGGGTCCTACAACGATCCTACACCAGGGATCCTTCCTGCCCACTTCTGCCTATGCTATTTGCACAAATTGCTCCATTTGTGTTTGAATATGAAATACATTTGCTAAAAGCAATAAAGGCTCTCCCCTGATAGGGTTGAGATGTGAGTGATATTGCTTCTTTACAGCATTATTAGCTGTAAGGGTAAGAAGGCTATAATGCGTGTAATTGTGTGAAAAACGGAAATCTTGATTACTTCTGTACATCTTAAAACCCCCTAGGGCAGCCTTTCCCAAACTCCAAGGGAGGCACGTTATGTTTTCAGTTTTTTGTCCTAACACTACACAGCTTATTCAAATTATCAAAGCTTGATGATTAGTTGATTATTTGAATCAGCTGTGTAAGTGCTGGGGCATAAAATCAAATGTGCGACCTTCTGTTCCGAGGACCGAGTTTGGGAAACCCTGTCTAAGCCTGGAGGGGGTCTAAGCCTGGAGGGGGTCTATGCCTGGAGGGGGTCTAAGCCTGGAGGGGGTTCTACTAAGTTGACATATGGAATTGTTTTAAGATGGTCATACTAAGGATCATTTAGCTACTTGATATAGAATTTTCTGACCCCTTTAGGTATCCAAAACATATACAGTACCAGTCAAAAGTTTGGACACACCTACTCATTCAAGGGTTTTTCTTTCATTTTACCTCTCAGCTAATGGGGATCCTAATAAAATACCAAACAGACATATTATTTTATGTCTACGGTTTAATGGCATAAGAGTGATAGGTAGGGAGAGGTAGGGAGGTAGGGAGAGGGAGTTTGGAGAGACGGGTAGAGAACCTCAGGGGAACTATTTGAAAGCAGCCCAGCACGGTGTGGCTTACTGTATCATACAGAGATATTTCTTCATCATCCATGTCATTAGGATCCCTCCTCTGAGAAGAGATGGCAGCCCAGGAGGAATTTATGTCCTCAAAATAATAGTTTAAAGTGCAAATAAACCACACAAAATAAACTGTACGAAACTCAATGTTTGAAGTTAATCACAAGACTGCATCAAATTTGAAAAGACAGCATATTGTAGGAGACTTAGAAGACAAAAGCATTCATTTCTAGCATGGCTATGTAGCAAGCGTGTTTCCACAGTGAGGACTAAGCATGGTAATCACCAGCCCAAAAACAAAGCTGTGTGGGTGGAAGGGAGAATTTGACACTGATTGTGTTGACTGGTATTCTCTCACTTATAGCCACTAACACCTCTGATTGACCAAGACAATACTTGTTTGCTTTTTCCTGCCTAATTTTGGTTACAAGCGCCATTTTATTTGTTTATGCAAAAGGATACACGTTGAGCATGTTCTCTCCCTTTACCTGAGAGTAGGAGAACATTATTTCACCAATAACACCCACAGAAGACTTCAGAGAGAGAGAGAGAGAGAGAGAGAGAGAGAGAGAGAGAGAGAGAGAGAGAGAGAGAGAGAGAGAGAGAGAGAGAGAGAGAGAGAGAGAGAGAGAGAGAGAGAGAGAGAGAGAGAGAGAGAGAGAGAGAGAGAGAGAGAGAGAGAGAGAGAGAGAGAGAGAGAGAGAGAGAAAACCTGCAGTGAGTCATCCATAAATCACCTGGACCAGAAGGGTTGGGTAGGTAACTTTCTAAATGTAATCTGTTACCTGTCCAAAATTGTAACATCACTTTTGGATTACCCAAACTCAGTAACGTAATCTTATTACTTTTAGGTTACTTTCTCTTAAAGGTCCCCCCAGAGGGCAATGCTGCCCCTATTTCAAAGTAATTCCTGTCCTATAGCAGAAATGTTCCTTTAGCCTCCACCTCCGAAGAATGACGCAGGCTGCTAATACATGTTCACGAATTGGGGATGGGAACGTTGTGGGTGACTTTCATGTGGAGAGGAGAAATAACAAGTAGGGCACTGACAGCTGTCAATGTAGCTAGCTAGCATGCTAACCGTATCTAGCTAACTAATGTTATCTGTTGTTGCTACACCTTATTCAAAAGATTTGCCAGCAATTATACGGCTGGTTCTGGATTTTTCATAAGCATGTTGTGAAAACAGCCACAGATGGATAGGGGAAACCAGTATCTTGGGCAGCAGGTAGCTTAGTGGTTAGCGCGTTGGACTTGTAAACGAAAGGTTGTAAGATTGAATCCCTGAGCTGACAAGGTAAAAATCTGTCGTTCTGCCCTTGAACAAGGCAGTTAACCCACTGTTCCTAGGCTGTCATTAAAAATAAGAATTTGTTCTTAACTGACTTGTCTAGTTAAATAAAGGTAAAAAAATATTTGACTTTGTTATATATTGGGCTCCTGAGTGGCACAGCGGTCTTAACGCACTGAGTGCTAGAGGTGTCACACCAGGCACCCTGATTCAAATCCAGGCTGTATTACAACTGGCCGTGATTGGGAGTCCCATAGGGCGGCGCACAATTGGCCCAGCGTCATCTAGGTTTGGCCAGTATAGGCTATCATTGTAAGCAAGAATTTGTTCTTAACTAACTTGCCTAGTTAAATAAAGGTTCAATTTAAAAATATATATCTCCGAAGTTTTGACATCTTCCATAAATTGCGTCCGCAAATCCTCCATAGAAATAGAAAGAATAAGATTAAGCTCCGGTAATCAAATCAAATTGAATTGGTCACATATATTTAATAGATGTTATTGCAGGTGCAGCGAAATGGTTGTATTCATCGCTCCAACAGTGCAGTAGTATCTAACAATTCACAACAATACACACAAATCTCAAAGTAAAACAATGGAATTAAGAAATATATAATATTAGAATGAGCAATGTCGGAGTGGTATTGACTAGAATACAGTAGAATAGTAGATACATTTGAAATGAGTGAAACAGCATGTCAACATTATTAAAGTGACTAGAGATTCCGTGTCTATGTACATAGGGCAGCAGCCTCTAAGGTGCAGGACTGAGTAACCGGGTGGATAGCATGGTTCTCACAGCTAGGGGAAGTGAAAGGAGGCTACAATGATTTTGCTCATGATGTTCGCCGCAATTGATATGCAACAACACTCTAAGCGCATCGGACACAAAACGAAAACTCCAATACTTGATGTAACAACAGCACAAAATAGATGAACAAGTTTGTGGAATCTTCTTTCGCGGGTGCCTTTTCATTATAGGAGACACTTGTGATTTCTAGCTGCACCAATCAAAGCAATGGAGTGTGGTCAAAACCATTCATCTTGAGGTGACGTGTGGATCGGGGTTCCAAAATGCAATCATATCACAGCGAAAATCTGTAGCCAGAGATGGAAGAGAATCACCCCACTCACTGTTTTTTTCTGGTTCAAGGAAAGTCAATGAACTAAGTAGACCAGACCAAGCTGCTATTGCATTGGTGTCTATGGGAGACCCAACCCGTTAAGTAGACTGGAACTAACCATTATTATCAATGGTAAACGGCCTAGTGAGGGATCTTAATTTATCCACCATCTTTGGTGTAGCCAAAGTTTATTGCTCAGCTCAGTCGCGACACAAACTTTGTAGGTTCGGGGCGGCAGCGTAGCCTAGTGGTTAGAGCGTTGGACTAGTAACCAGAAGGTTGCGAGTTCAAACCCCTGAGCTGACAAGGTACAAATCTGTCGTTCTGCCCCTGAACAGGCAGTTAACCCACTGTTCCCAGGCTGTCATTGAAAATAAGAATGTGTTCTTAACTGATTTGCCTGGTTAAATAAAGGTAAAAACATTATTTAAAAAAAAAAGGTGTTTCTGATTAATAAACAATGCTATGCTGGTGGGTTTTACCATTCAAATAAAAGCCATGCTGGTGGGTTTTACCATTCAAATAAAAGCCATGCTGGTGGGTTTTACCATTCAAATAAAAGCCATGCTGGTGGGTTTTACCATTCAAATAAAAGCCATGCTGGTGGGTTTTACCATTCAAATAAAAGCCAGCCCTGAAACGTCATTTCATAGGAAAAGACACGTCATTGACGTCACACGTCATTGATGTGCGGAAGCCCAAATATATCATACTTGTAGTAAAATGATGACTTATTGACTTACATAGTTGTGCAACATTATGGGTAAGCTCTAAGCATTGTCTTTCAGATAGAAGAAGTGTATTTCTACTGGTGTGGGCATTTAGGCAGATAAGTAGCTGGTACAGCCACAAAGTCATAAAATCTGATTCTAAACCAAACCTAACCCCAACTACACTGCTAACCCTAAGGCCTAAACCTAACCTTCAATTAAGACCTTCACTTAAGAACAGGGAACTTGTTTTTGGTCGCAGGTTCAGGAGGAATGGCTGAAGCATTGCAACATTTACCTGGAGCTAAGTCTGCAAATAGCACTGTTGGATGATTTTGAAGTCCTAGTCAATCGATCAATAGTATAATAATACTCTTAGCAAACATGTTTATCTTTAATTTACAATCTGTAGAAACTATGAGAACAGAAGGTTCATAACTTTTGTGAAACAGCACAGTTGAAAAAGATATGGCAAATAGAAATCAAAACTGGATGGTGTTCAGAGATAGATGTGAGGGGTTGAGGGTAGCTGAAGGATGGGACTGGATGGTGTTCAGAGATAGATATGAGGGGTTGAGGGTAGCTGAAGGATGGGACTGGATGGTGTTCAGAGATAGATGTGAGAGGTTGAGGGTAGCTGAAGGATGGGACTAAACAATTTAAGGATAACCAATGTAAAATATACTGTGTCCATAAAATGTATATAGTATGTATAAGCTGGAAGAAGAAGCCTAAATGTCGTTGTACATTAGTTTACTCCAAATAGGGGAGGGGTGGTAGAGTTAAAGTTAAGGGAAAATAATAACAGGGGGAAAATGTGTGTGTGTGTGTGTGTGTGTGTATATATAAAAACTAAATATGAAATGATGCAGACAATTACATTGATGGAAGTCACCGCTTATCTACAATATTAAAGCTGATCCATACACATAGATTTTTACAATAGCCAATTTTGACTTTGCAGCTGGCCAATCTTGCGGAAATCGCTCAGTTGTGCCTCTACGACAAGACTCATCCCAAAAAACTCAAACCTGCTCAAGAGGCATTGAAGAAGACAACAATTACTATTACCAATAAAACAACTTCTATTGGAAAATAAATCAATGTTAGAGTTTACAGAGCTGGCCGAAAATGGATATTGCGGCTTGTTCTAACCCATTGCTTTCTCCTACAGGTAATAATATGATTAGACTATATCTTTACTTACAAAAAAATAGAGGCTGTCAGATTTACGATCATTCCAATTAATGTAATGATACCCCTTGATCTTCAAGAATAGGACTTGGATAGTACCACATTGTTTTACTTGAGCAAACCCCAAAACTAAAGACTAATTAGCCTAATCTGTTTTTGATTTTGTTATCATGGAGGATTGTTTGGGCTCATTGCTTTCAGTTGTAAAATAAATGCTGCTCTCAGAATGGCATGCTTTGAGCACTACCGAAACCTGTGGAGCACAATACCATGGGGGAGTTTAGAAGGGAGGAACTTGTATTCTATAGGCTGGGATCCGCACAATGCAGCTGTTGCAAGATCACTTTTCACTGGCTGTCCACTGGTTCTGGTGCAAAATGTTCCTTAAACGGCAGCAAACAGGGTGGGTCCTACCTGAATTTGTCCAATAGAAACGCTCTTTTTGCTCTGTTTGCTTCTGTTTGGTTCTTAAACGGTAAACAGCTTCCGTAATGAATACACCACTGCTCGCAAAAATAATGATTGATAGGCAGCTTAAACGTCTTCAGATCAACCATAATTGGGTTAAAATACACGTACATTTGTGAACAGCCATCCACAACAACCACAATCTGTAAGGCTCAAATAAATGAGAGAGCAGCAGTGTGATTCACATTAATGTGCTATGTAGCCTAGATATCAATAATAAAGTGATATCAGTATTGCCTGTAGACTACACCACTGATGTCATCCTTAGCCAAGTGTTTATTCAAGTTGGATAATCTTTGGATGCCGACAGCAGTCACACCATTGGAAGACATAGCTTGGACTGTAGCCTACAAAAGCCTATTCCTGCATTTGGTGTGTCATGATAGTGGTCTCTGATTTGTGGTTAGATGGGAGGGTATGCGGACACGCCTCGTGCCCAAAATGTACGACGTTGTCGCGCAGCAAGAGATGAGTGTATACGAACAGATTGGGTTCAATCAGTTATCTCAATGAGCCTTCCCCAGCTAGCTAGTTTGTTTGTCGCTAAAAACTTCAGTAAGACTTAAAAAAAAACATTTTTTACCTTTATTTAACTAGGCAAGTCAGTTAAAGAACAAATTCTTATTTACAATGACGGCCTAGGAACAGTGGATTAACTGCCTTGTTCAGGGGCAGAACGATAGAGTTTTACCTTGTCAGCTCAGGGATTCAATCTATCAACCTTTCGGTTACTGGACCAACACTGTAATCACTAGGGTTCCTGTTCCTAGGCTGTCATTGAATTTGTTCTTAACTTACTTGCCTATTTAAATAAATGTAAAATAAATTAAAATATTTGTTGTATTGGTCACAATCTGGATGTCACCATGACATGCCAATAAATTAATGTAATGTCAAGCCGGTGTGAATGACCAGTGCAACGGTGTTGTATCAAGGTGCTTCCAGTTCCAACTGTTGCTTCCCAATGGGAAGCAGTTGCTTCACTGGGCAGCTGTATCCACAGGATGTTGGTGGCATCTTAATTGGAGAGTATGGACTTGTGGTAATGGCTGGAGCGGAATCAGTGGGATGTTATGAAATACATCAAACACATGGTTTCCAGGTATTATATGCTATTCCATTTGCTCTGTTCTGGCCATTTTTTTTATTTTTATTTGACCTTTATTTAACCAGGTGGGCTAGTTGAGAACAAGTTCTCATTTTCAACTGCGACCTGGCCAATATAAAGTAAAGCAGTTCGACACATACAATGACACAGAGTTACACATGGCATAAACAAACATACAGTCAATAATACAGTAGAAAAAGTATATATACAGTGTGTGCAAATGAGGTAGGATAAGGGAGGTAAGGCAATAAATAGGCCATGATGGCGAAGTAATTGCAATATAGCAATTAAACACTGGAATGGTAGATGTGCAAAAGATGAATGTGCAAGTAGAGATACTGGGGTGCAAAGGAGCAAGATGAATAATTAAATACAGTATGGGGATGAGGTAGTTGGATGGGCTATTTACAGATGGGCTATGTACAGGTGCAGTGATCTGTGAGCTGCTCTGACAGCTGGTGCTTAAAGCTAGTAAGGGAGATATGAGTCTCCAGCTTCAGTGATTTTTTTGCAGTTCGTTACAGTCACTGGCAGCAGAGAACTGGAAGGAAAGGCGGCCAAAGTAAGAATTGGCTTTGGGGGTGACCAGTGAGATATACCTGCTGGAGTGTGTGCTATTGGTGTGTGCTGTTATGGTGACCAGTGAGCTGAGATAAGGTGGTGCTTTACCTAGCAGAGACTTGTAAATGACCTGGAGCCAGTGGGTTTGGTGGCGAGTATGATGCGAGGGCCAGCCAACGAGAGTGTACAGGTCGCAGTGGTGGGTAGTATATTGGGCTTTGGTGACAAAATGGATGGCACTGTGATAGACTGCATCCAATATGTTGAGTAGAGTGTTGGAGGCTATTTTGCAAATTACATCTCCAAAGTCAAGGATTGGTAGGATGGTCAGTTTACAAGGGTATGTTTGGCATCATGAGTGAAGGATTCTTTGTTGCGAAATAGGAAGCCGATTCTAGATTTCATTGTGGATTGGAGATGCTTCATGTGAGTCTAGAAGGACTCAGAACTGTCCAGGGTAGTGATGTGGGCAGGTGCGGGCAGCGATCGTTTGAAGAGCATGCATTTATTTTTACTTGCATTGCCTCCAAGAGCAGTTGGAGGCAATGGAAGGAGAGTTGTATAGCATTGAAGCTCTAGAGGTTAGTTAACACAGTGTGCAAAGAAGGGCCAGATGTATACAGAATGGTGTAGTCTGCTTAGAGGTGGATCAGAGAATCATCAGCAGCAAGAGCGACATCATTGATGAATACAGAGAAGAGAGTCGGCCCAAGAATTGAACCCTGTGGCACCCCCATAGAGACTGCCAGAGGTCCGGACAACAGGCCAGAGGTTAGTTAACACAGTGTGCAAAGAAGGGCCAGATGTATACAGAATGGTGTAGTCTGCTTAGAGGTGGATCAGAGAATCATCAGCAGCAAGAGCGACATCATTGATGAATACAGAGAAGAGAGTCGGCCCAAGAATTGAACCCTGTGGCACCCCCATAGAGACTGCCAGAGGTCCGGACAACAGGCCCTCCGATTTGACCCACTGAACTCTATCAGAGAAGTAGTTGGTGAATCAGGCGAGGCAATAATTTGAGAAACCAAGGCTGTGGCCTCCCGGGTGGCGCAGTGGTCACAGTGCCATCCATTCTGTGCCACCAGAGACTCTGGTTTCGCGCCCAGGCTCTGTCGTAGCCGGCCGTGACCGGGAGGTCCGTGGGGCGACGCACAATTGGCATATCGTCGTCCGGGTTAGGCAGGGATTGGCCTGTAGTGATATCCTTGTCTCATCGCGCACCAGTGACTCTTGTGGCGGGCGCAGTGCATGCTAACCAAGGTTGCCAGGTGAACGGTGTTTCCTCTGACACATTGGTGCGGCTGGCTTCTGGGTTGGATGCGCGCTGTGTTAAGAAGCAGTGCGGCTTGGTTGGGTTGTCTATCGGAGGACGCATGACTTTCAACCTTCGTCTCTCCCGAGCCCGTACGGGAGTTGTAGCGATGAGACAAGATAGTAGCTACTAACAATTGGATGGCATGAAATTGGGGAGAAAAAAAGGGGTACATTTTATTTTTAAAAATTATATATATATATATATATATATATATATTAAAAAAAAGAGAAACCAAGGCTGTTGAATCTGCCGATAAGAATGTGGTGATTGACAAATTCGAAAGCCTTGGCCAGGTCGATGAATACGGTTGCACAGTAATGTCTCTTATCGATGGCGGTTATGATGTCATTTAGGACCTAGAGCGTGGCTGAGGTGCACCCATGACCAGCTCTGAAACCAGATTGCATAGTGGAGAAGGTACGGTGGGCTTCGAAATGGCCCGTAATCTGTTTGTTAACTTGGCTTCAAGGAGCTTACAAAGGCAGGGTAGGATAGATTTTGGTAGCAGTTTGGGTCTTGAGTGTCTCCCCTTTGAAGAGGGGGATGACCGCGGCAGCGTTCCAATCTTTGGGAATCTCAGACGATACGAAAGAGAGGTTGAACAGGCTAGTAATAGGGGTTGCAACATTTTCAGCAGATCATTTTAGAAAGAGAGGTTCCAGATTGTCTAGCTCGGCTGATTTGTAGGTGTCCAGATTTTGCAGCTCTTTCAGAACATCAGCTATCTGGATTTGGGTGAAGGAGAAATGGGGAGGCTTGGGCGAGTTGCTGTGGGGGTTGCAGGGCTGTTGATAGGGGTAGCCATGTGGAAAGCATGGCCAGCCATAGAAAAATGCTTATGAAATTCTCAATTATTTCTCCCTTAGTCAAAAATCCTATTTGATTTTGGTACATATCCTATAGGATCTTATCTTTTTTTAAATTTATTTTAACTAGGCAAGTCAGTTAAGAACAAATTCTTATTTTCAATGACGGCCTAGGAACAGTGGATTTACTGCCTGTTCAGGGGCAGAATGACAGATTTGTACCTTGTCAGCTTGGGGATTTGAACTTGCAACCTTCCAGTCACTAGTCCAACACTCTAACCACTAGGCTACCCTGCCGCCCCAGGGGGTATATGAGGGGGCATATGTGGTCCGCAATCAGGTTGGATTCTAATTGGATCCTTGTATTGGAATACTATAGCATCCTATAAGATATTTATGTATTTTCCCATACAGTATTTCTATTCATTTTGTTGATGGGAATTGTATAGATGTTTACATTACATTGTAAAGGATACAGCTTCAAAACTTAGTTATACACTATAGTTACCTTGGCTGCTTAACATATGGAGCACCCACCTTCCAAACCTCTAAGACAAATACCTATGAAAGTGGACAGTGAATACATGTGAAATATAATAAAATCATAAGCAACCAATATTGAACTGCCACCCTTGCCACTTAATATGGTGAGCTCCATCCCATGAAGGTCCAAGGGACACAACGTGAGTAAACATTTTAATCTGGTGCATCTGCGTCACACTTTAAAGTTATTTTGCCAACTGCAACAAAAATAGCTGTGAAACCTACTGAGACTGTCCACCAGGTTGTTTGCATTTGTGTCAAAAACGGAGAACACATTGGTTGGGGACTGTACGTACATACCCCAACCAGAAGCCATGGATTACAGGCAACATCCGCACCTAGCTAAAGGTTAGAGCTGCCGCTTTCAAGGAGCAGGACTCTAACCCCGAAGCTTATAAGAAATCCCGCTATGCCCTTCGACGAACCATCAAACAGGCAAAGTGTCAATACAGGACTAAGATCAAATCGTACTACACCGGCTCCAATGCTTGTTGGATGTGGTAGGGGTTGCAAACTATTACAGACTACAAAGGGATGCACAGCCAAGAGTGACACGAGCCTACCAGAGAAGCTAAATTACTCCTATTCTCGCTTCGAGACAAGTAACACTGAAACATCGGTGTTCCGGACGACTGTGTGAAAACGCTTTCCGCAGCCGATGTGAGTATAACCTTTATAGAGGTCAACATTCACAAGGCCGCAGGGCCAGATGGATTACCAGGACATGTACTCCGAGCATGCACTGACCAACTGGCATGTTTCGTCACTGACAGTTTCTACCTGTCCCTGTCTGAGTCTGTAATACCAACATGTTTCAAGCAGACCACATAGTCCCTGTGCCCAAGAGCACTAAGGTAACCTGTCTAAATGACTACCAACCCTTGGCACTCACGTCTGTAGCCATGAAGGAGAACCAGGCACGGCCCCATTCTCATCGACAGGGCTGCAGTGGAACAGATTGAGAGCTTCAAGTTCCTTGGCGCCCACATCCCCAACAAACTAACATGGTCCAAGCACACCAAGACAGCTGTGAAGAGGTCACGACAAAACCTATTCCCCCTCAGGAGACTGAAAAGATTTGGCATGTGTCCTCAGATCCTCAAAAGGTTCTACAACTGCACTGTCGAGAGCATCTTGACGGGTTGCATCACTACCTGGTATGGCACTGCTCGGCCTCTGATCGCAAGGCACTACAGAGGGTAGTGTGTACGACCCAGTACATCCCTGGGGCAAAGATTCCTGCCATCCAGGACCTCTATACCAGGCGGTGTCAGAGGAAGGCCCTAAAAATTGTCAAAGGTTCCAGCCACCATAGTCATAGACAGTTCTCTCTTCTAACACACGGCAAGCGGTACCGGAGCGCCAAGTTTAGGTCCAAGAAGCTTCTAAACAGCTTCTACCCCCAAGCCATAAGATTTCTGAACATCTAATCAAATGGCTACCCAGACTATTTGCATTGCCCCCTTGCCCCTCTTTTACGCTACTGCAACTCTCTGTTGTCTATGCTTTAAAAACTCTACCTACATGTACATATTACCTCGATTACCTCTACTAACCGGGGCCTCCGCACATTGACTTTGAATCCGTATCCCCTGTATATAGCCTCGCTATTGTTATTTTACTGATGCTCTTTAATTATTTGTTACTTTTATTTCTTTTTTTTTGTATTTCTCTTGACTTCATTTTTGGTCAAGGGCTTGTAAGTAAGCATTTCACTGTAAGGTGAAATGTGACAAATACAATTTGATTTGTTTGTGAGAATCTCATCTTTCCATAGCGAGGTCATAATAAATTGTAGGCCACACTGTTCCAGCACTACAGACGTTTTCGTGAGAAGACCGAATTTCGGGATGTTTCATGGTCAGAAAAACACTGTTGTATATCAGCACATTCAACTGCAGATGTGGAAGGCCAACATAGGCAGATGCAGTGGATATATTCTATCTCTAGTTTAAACTGACAGACTTTGATGGGGATTTTTTATTATGATACTTAGATTGGCGCACGGGTGTTGACGCAAGACTCTTAAGGATTTTTAATGACACAGGTCATTATATATATATATATATATATATATATATTACATACAGTACCAGTCAAAAGTTTGGACACACCTACTTATTCAAGGGATGTACAAAAATTGTGAAAAACTAGGAAGTAACACATATGGAATCATGGAGTATCCAAAAAATTGGAAAAGATAAAAGCAGCCAACAAGTACTCAGCATATGTGGGAACTCCTTCAAGACTGGAAAAGCATTCCAGTTGAAGCTGGTTGAGAGGATGCCAAGAGTGTGAAAAGCTGTCATCAAGGTAAAGGGTGGCTACTTATAAGAATCTCAGATATAAAATATATTGGTTACCACATGATGGTTACTGATGGTTACTTTTTGGTTACTACATGATTCCATGTGTTCTTTCATAGTTTTGATGTCTTCACTACTATTCTACAATGTAGAAAATAGTAAAAATAAAGAAAAACCCTTGAATGAGTAGGTGTGTCCACATTTTTGGACTGCTACTGTATATAAACTCACAAAAAAGAACGTCCCTTTTTCAGGACCCTGTCTTTAAAAGATAATTCGTTAAGATCCAAATAACTTCACAGATCTTCATTGTAAAGGGTTTAAACACTGTTTCCCATGCTTGTTCAATGAACCATAAAGAAATAATGAACATACACCTGTGAAACGGTCGTTAAGACACTAACAGCTTACAGACGGTAAGCAATTAAGGTGACAGTTATAAAAACTTAGGACACTAAAGAGGCCTTTCTACTGACTCTGAAAAACACCAAAAGAAAGATGCCCAGGGTGCCTGCTCATCTGCGTGAACGTGCCTTAGGCATGCAGCAAGGAGGCATGAGGACTGCAGATGTGGCCAGGGCAAAAAATTTCAATGTACATACTGTGAGACGCCAAAGACAGTGCTGCAGGGAGACAGGACGGACAGCTGATCGTACTCGCAGTGGCAGACCACGTGTAACAACACCTGCACAGGATCGGTACATCTGAACATCACACCTGCGGGACAGGTACAGGATGGTTCCGAGTTACACCAGGAACGCACAATCCCTCCATCAGTGCTCAGACTGTCCACAATAGGCTGAGAGAGGCTGGTCTGAGGGCTGTTGTAACGCAGGACCAGCAACAACGTTGCCTATGGGCACAACCCCACCGTTGCTGGACCAGACAGGACTGGCAAATGTGCTCTTCACTGACGAGTCGCGGTTGTCTCACCAGGGGTGTTGGTCAGATTTGCGTTTATCGTCGAAGGAATGAGGACCGAGGCCTGTCCTCTGGAGCGGTATCAATTTGGAGGTGGAGGGTCCGTCATGGTCTGGGGAAGTGTATCACAGCCTCATCGGACTAAGCTTGTTGTCATTGCAGGCAATCTCAACGCTGTGCGTTACAGGGAAGACATCCTCCTCCATTATGTGGTACCCTTCCTGCAGGCTCATCCTGACATTACCCTCCAGCATGGCAATGCCACCATCCATACTGCTTGTTCTGTGTGTGATTTCCTGCAAGACAGGAATGTCAGTGTTCTGCCCCGACCAGCAAAGAGCCCAGCTGCATTGACTTACTTTTGACCACCCCCCTTTGTTCAGGGACACATTATTCCATTTCTGTTAGTCACATGTCTGTGGAACTTGGTCAGTTTGTCTCAGTTGTTGAATCTTATTGTGTTCATACAAATATTTACACATGTTAAGTTTGCTGAAAATAAATGCAGTTGAATGTGAGAGGACATTTCCTTTTTTGCTGAGTTTATATATGTGTGTGTTTATTATTTATATATATACAGTTGAAGTCGTATGTTTACATACACATTAGCCAAATACATTAAAACTCAGTTTTTCACAATTCCTGACATTTAATCCAAGTAAAAAATTCCCTGCCTTAGGTCAGTTAGGATCACCAATTTATTTTAAGAATGTGAAATGTTAGAATAATAGGAGAGTGTGATTTATTTCAGCTTTTATTTCTTTCATCACATTCCCAGTGGGTCAGAAGTTTACATACACTCAATTAGTATTTGGTAGCTTGCCTTTAAATTGTTTAACTTGGGTAAAACGTTTCAGGTAGCATTCCACAAGCTTCCCACAATAAGTTGGGTGAATTTTGGCCCATTCCTCCTGACACAGCTGGTACAACCGAGTCAGGTTTGTAGGCATCCTTGCTCGCACACGCTTTTTTCAGTTCTGCCCACAAATTGTCTTAAGGATTGATGTCAGGGCTTTGTGATGGCCACTCCAATACCTTGACTTCGTTGTCCTTAAGCCATTTTGCCACAACTGTGGAAGTATGCTTGGGGTCATTGTCCATTTGGAAGACCCATTTGCGACCAAGCTTTAACTTCTTGACTGATGTCTTGAGATGTTGCTCCAATATATATACATATAGTTTTTCCTCCTCATGATGCCATCTATTTTGTGAAGTGCACCAGTCCCTCCTGCAGCAAAGCACCCCCACAACATGATGCTGCCACCCCCGTGCTTCATGGTTGGGATGGTGTTCTTCTGCTTGCAAGCATCCTCCTTTTTCCTCCAAACATAATGATGGTCAGTATGGCCAAACAGTTCTATTTTTGTTTCATCAGACCAGAGGACTGATAGTCTGGCTTTTTTATGGCGGTTTTGGAGCAGTGGCTTCTTCCTTGCTGAGTGTCCTTTCCAGGTTATGTCGATATAGGACTCGTTTTACTGTGGATATAGATACTTTTGTAACTGTTTCCTCCAGCATCTTCACAAGGTCCTTTGCTGCTGTTCTGGGATTGATTTTCACTTTTCGCAACAAAGTACATTCATCTGTGGAGGTCTACAATTTTTTTTCTGAGGTCTTGGCTGATTTCTTTGGATTTTCCCATGATGTCAAGCAAAGAGGCACTGAGTTTGAAGGTAGGCCTTGAAATACATCCACAGGTACACCTCCAATTGACTTAAATGGTGTCAATTAGCCTTTCACAATCTTCTATAGCCATGACATCAATTTCTGGATTTTCTTCAAGCTTTTTAAAGTCACAGTCAACTTCTGACCCACTGGAATTGTGATACAGTGAAATAATCTGTCTGTAAACAATTATTGGAAAAATTACTTGTCATGCACAAGAAATGTGTGGAGTGGTTGAAAAACGAGTTGTAATGACTCCAACCTAAGTGTATGTAAACCTCCGACTTCAACTGTAATAATGTTTTAAAAAAATGTTTATAACACCTGGTTCAGGTTTGCCAAGAAGTCACTAGATGGGCAATAGTAGTTGTAGTAGTTACTTCCAGGAGGGAGATAGGGAAGGTGCACCTTCTTGGGATGGAGGGAGAGTGAGGGGGACAGCTCTGGGGTGAGGTTGGTGGTACAACCCTGGTAAGGAGAAAGGGAGGGAGGGATGGGGTGGTACAACCCTTGGATGGAAGCAGTTGGGGGAGGTCTCATTATCTTTAAGATGTTTCTTTTTCTTTCCCTATCCCAGCATAGAGAGGGTTAAGGGAACATTCTCTTTTTTGTATGCATAGCTGAATACTATACATACTTTTCTATTTACAGTGTATGTGGACACCCCTTCAAATGAGTGGATTCGGCTATTTCAGCCATACCCATTCCTGACAGGTGTATAAAATCGAGCACACAGCCATGAAATATCCATAGACAAACATTGACAGTAGAATGGCCTTACTGAAGAGCTCAGTGACTTTCCTACAAGTCACTTTGTCAAATTGCTGCCCTGCTAGAGTTGCCCTGGTCAACTGTAAGTGCCGTTATTGTGAAGTGAAAACGTCTAGGAGCAGGCCACAAGCTTAGAGAACGGGACCCCAGAGTGCTGAAGGGCGTAAAAATAGTCTGTCCTCGGTTACAAAATTCACCTACAAGTTCCAAACTGCCTCTGGACGCTACATCAGCACAATAACTGTTCGTCGGGAGCTTCATGAAATGGGTTTCCATGGCCGAGCAGTCGCACACAAGTCTAAGATCACTATGCGCAATGCCAAGCGTCGGCTGGAGGGGTGTAAAGCTCACCACCATTAGACTCTGGAGCAGCGGAAACAAGTTATCTGGAGTGATGAATCAAGCTTCACCATCTCGCAGCATTTGCTTAGGTACTAATTTGGTGAAAGACACAGGCCTTTAAAAGGAAAGAATTCAACAACCATGTCTCTGACATTAGAAAATACAGTCATGGGTGGTAACTACAAAGAAAAGTCAGCATGGGAAATATGCCAAAATGTAACATTATAACCAGAGTACTTTTTACACTCTGTAGAGTGGAACCATATGTTATCTGAGGTATTGTTAAAATGAACTCTGTGTTGGTTTAACACTGCAAAATGTACCATGTGTACTAGTGGTCATACTGCAAATTAACTTGCAGCCTTGAAACAATTCCTTATTGTGGTGGTGGATAAAACCAAAATGAATATAGAACTGTTGTTTCCGATCAAAGAAAATGTTGTTGTATTGTAGTGGAAGTAATGACAACGAACCCTATTTCACGGGTTCAATTAATAAAAAAGGTTCCAATAGCATTCTGACTGGGGTGACAAATCCTTCAACAATGACCAAAAACCTATATTCACATCTGTACAAGAGGAACCTCTATGTGAGAACTCTGTTCAGGATTGGCATCAACACCTCCTCCACACTCTCTTAACACTGGTGCCCCCCAGGGGTGTGTCCTCAGTCCTAGGGTCCCAGATCTGAAACCGGTTACTGAGATTTACTGGTATTTACCCCCCAAAACCACTCCCTTTTCCAGGGATAAATAACTGAAAAACCAGTAAATTATAATAAATGATGTATATGAAGGATACGGCGTGAAATGGAACTGTTAAATTATATGTGATGTCTAAATCTGGCTTCTCTACAGCCTCTGCATGATGAATCATCAGGCTCAGGGTGGGGACAGACAGCCCATCTCAGTATGGAGCACAGTTCACAATGGATATACAGTAGACCTATCATCTCATCATGGTAACCTTTTTTTCTTGTGACAGGTAGGGCTTCTTTTGCTGCAGCATACTCTGTGATACAGTAATATAAAGCCCGAATGGATGTCTAATTTACCCATCTCCATCTGGCTTTCAGGGGTCACCTTATTTTTTAATTGTAAAGATTTTTGTAAAAAATTATTATAACTTCAGAGTTTTAAAACAGCCTATCACTCGAATAGCGTTGCTTTAAAAACAGTGCACGCACGAGCACTCTCTCGCAGTCTTTTTCTCTCCATCAACTCCATTCAAATTGCATCCAAAATAAATAATCCTGTTCTAGGTTAATATATAGTCCTATATATAAATGTCCTAGCCGACCTCTTTCAGGTAATACATTCAATGCAGTTTTAGCCGTATATTTTGATAGTTAATGATGAGTTATGCATAATAAGCTTCTAACCTATAGCCTCTGTCTCTTATAGCCTCAAGCACGTGTGCTCCGTTGGTGTCTCTCCTTTAAAAAAATGCTACTTAGCTCTTGGAGTCACATGCAGGAAAAGCTAGACTAGAGTAGCTAGCTGGACATTTTTTTGTTGCCTTTCTTATACCAATAGACTATTCGACGAGAGATTGAATCTCTTTTTTGCTGAATGTTAAATACAGTAGCCAATAGAACACAGGTATTTTGAAAAAAGTGAAAGCCATCTGCATCTAATTCTAAATTATTCAAGGATGTCATTAGAAAGATGAAGATGAGGACAACGAAACATATTTAATTAAACCATTGAAAGAGAGGAAGGAATTAAGCAACAATGCGTTATCCTACTAAGTACACGAATAGGCACTATTATATTTCACAATTAAAATCTAATTCGCTAGCCTATACTTGCAACTTTGTAGGCTGCATGTGTTGAAGAAATGTCGGCAGCATCGAGACAAATAAACTGCTCGGAGTAACCCTAGATTGTAAACTGTCATGGTCAAAACATATTGATGCAGTAGTAGCTAAGATGCGGAGAAGTCTGTCTATAATAAAGCGATGCTCTGCCTTAACAACATTAACAACACTACCAACAAGGCAGGTCCTACGGGCCTAGTTTTGTCACACCTTGACTACTGTTCAGTCGTGTGGTCAGGTGCCACAAAAAAGGATTCAGTAAAATTCAAATTGTCTCAGAACAGGGCAGGACAGCTGGCCCTTGGATGTACACAGAGAGCTAATATTAATAATGTGCATGTCAATCTCTCCTGGCTCAAAGTGGAGGAGAGATTGATAGCATCACTGCTTTTCTTTATGAGAGGTATTGGCGTGTTGAATGCACCAAGCTGTCTAAACTACTGGCACACAGTTCGGACACCCATGCATATGCCACGAGGTCTCTTCACAGTCCCCAAGTCCAGAACAGACTATGGGAGGCACACAGTATTACATAGAGCCATGACTACATGGAACTGTATTCCACATCAAGTGACTGACACAAGCAGTACAATTTGATTTTAAAAAACAGATAAAAAACACCTTATGGAACAGCGGGGACTGTGATGCAACACAAAGATTGGCACAGACACATGCATACACACACACACACACGATAACATGCACACTATACATACACATGGATTTAGTACTGTAGATATGTGGTAGTGGTGGAGTAGGGGCCTGAGGGACAGTGTGTTGTAGATATGTGGTAGTGGTGGAGTAGGGGCCTGAGGGCACACAGTGTGTTGTAGATATGTGGTAGTGGTGGAGGAGGGGCCTGAGGGCACACAGTGTGTTGTAGATATGTGGTAGTGGTGGAGTAGGGGCCTGAGGGCACACAGTGTGTTGTAGATATGTGGTAGTGGTGGAGGAGGGGCCTGAGGGCACACAGTGTGTTGTAGATATGTGGTAGTGGTGGAGTAGGGGCCTGAGGGCACACAGTGTGTTGTAGATATGTGGTAGTGGTGGAGTTGTGGCCTGAGGGACAGTGTGTTGTGAAATCTGTGAATGTATTGTAATGTTTTTTAAATTGTATAAACTGCCTTAATTTTGCTTGACCCTAGGAAGAGTAGTTGCTGCTTTGGTGGCAGCTAATAGGGATCCATAATAAATACAAATACAAACGTCCTGACCAGTTGCATCACGGCCTGGTACGGGAATTGCTCCGTCCACGATCGCAAGGCCCTCCAGTGGTTGGTGAAGATGACCGTGCTACCACCCATCCAGGACATCTACTCGAAACGGTGCCTGAGGAAGCCAAGTAGCATCCTCTCCAAATACTACCGCTGCACCATCGAGAGCGTCCTGGCCAGTTGCATCACGGCCTGGTACTGGAATTTCTCCATCCCACGACCGCAAGTCCCACCATCAAGGACCCCACACACACCAGCCACAAGCTGTACTCTCTCTTACCATCGGGCAGACGGTATTGCAGCGTGAGGTCTGATACTAACAGGCTCAGAGACAGTTTCTAGCTACAAGCCACTACCGCTGCACCATCGAGAGCGTCCTGGCCAGTTGCATCACGGCCTGGGACTGGAATTTCTCCATCCCACGACCGCAAGTCCCACCATCAAGGACCCCACACACACCAGCCACAAGCTGTACTCTCTCTTACCATCGGGCAGACGGTATCACGGTATTCACGACTGCTGAATACAGTACTTGAACTGGACTGACAACCTGCTCTCACCTTAGCACGCATGCACTCACTCATGCACACACCCCCACACACATATGCACAGATATAGATTCATGCTACACACACATCACAACTGTTCCTACCAGATTCTTATTATACTTCAAGTTATACACTTTCCCCCATCCCCAAAACACGTGTAAATATTGGACTATAAATTGTGTCTTCCTGTATTATAATAAATGTTAACATGTTTATTCTATTCTACTGTCATTTACTTTATGTTCGTATTCTCATCTTTTATTGTTTCTTATTGTTGTTGCATTTTTGAGAAGGAACCTGCAAGTCAGCATTTCATTAGACGATGTATAACATTTGTATCTCGTACATATGACTAATGAAAAGTTTAACTTGATTTTGTGACTATGGTCCCTCGTCCATCGAAATAAATAACTTTCATTTACAAATGTTAACTAGCGCCATGCTGCTGTTTTGTTGCCAGCTAGTCAGCATAATCTAGCTATCTGGGAAGGGTTCATCAGGATGACTGACTGAATCTAATCCATTTGTCTCTACTCAGCTCTCAGCTGCGTGACATACGTCATCAATTTGGGCACCAGGCGTGTCCGCTATAGCCTTTCCCAGGTCAGACTTGCTCAGGCGGAACAATTGTTAAATACATACTTTTTTTCGCTGCTGATTTGAATGTCATTGAGAAAACATAAAGTTGTCCATTTTATTTCTCGCAAACATCCTTTCTTAATTTAAAAGTAATCCTAGAAGGAATCATCTAGTTTTTCAAAAGTATATGTAATCTGATTACAATGTTTTTGCTGGGAACATAACAGATTACAGTTAGTCTTTTCATTACATGTAATCCTTTACTCCTCAACCCTGTGGACTTGTGTAATAATGAGACTATATAACATGAGACCCTGCCTAACTATAGTTAGTATCATTCTTATTATAGTAAACACTGCAGAGTTACAAGCACTGATGGGCCACAAGAAGAGCAGTACTACTCTGTTGAATGCTGCTGTGTTGTACTGTAAGTAGACGGTAAACCATCTGCTGATGAAGGGAGAACCTGAGAACGTCCTTACATTCACTCAGCATGCTTCAATAGTTCACTTCTAGAACACATAATTAATCATCTCTGTACTGTATGCTCTCTGTTAGCCCACACAGGCTTTCAAAACAAACAGGGTGCGTGTCCCAAATGACACCCTATTCCCTATATAGGGCACTACTTTTGATCAGAGCCATATGGTCCTTGGTCAATAGTAGTGCATTATATAGGGAATGGGATGCTATTTGGGACATAACCAGCAAAACAACCTTCTTCATTAGTTATTGTTGCTGCTAGTGCTGCGGGTGTTGTCTCTCCCTGCTACCTACCTAAGCCAGCTTCTTTGTCGAGTTATAAATAATTCAGTGTTTTAATTCCAAAGACACTCGCATATATTCTCAAGAGGAGCCACCCACCTACTAGTATAGGTTCTATAGCTTGTTATTACAGGTGTAGGATCTTAATTTTAGCCAGTTTTATACAGCAGGAAAGTAATCCTGCAACAACAGGAAATGTGAATTATTATGTGGGTTATAATTAATGGACATTTTTGTCGGAGTTTATCATTTTTTGACATTTCCAAGTGGAAATAACAAACTTCAGAAGACTTTTAAAACCTGAAATACACGTTACAAGTTTTACATTTGCTGCGTTGCAGGAAAGTACACCTGCAACAGGGTGATCAAATTCAGATCCTACATCTGTCTTCCATACCAGGAGTCTTATCGGCCAAAGGCTCTGCAAACAGTAAATGTATGGACACTATAGAGCTTGGGACTATAAGGTTCTATCTACATTTTTGTAAAAATGTTTTTATTGTCATAGGCTTATTCTGTTCAATGTTCTCTACCTATATAGTACTCTAAATAACCAAATTCCTGTTGAGTTCAAAGGAATACAATAAAACATTGCTGACACTATTCAAACTAATGGGGGTTCTGAGCGTTAAAGACAATTATCTCAGAATCATCTTGTTGCAGATAGAACCTTATAGTCCCAAGCTCTTGACTAGACAAATTATGTACCATAGCAAGGGTTCAACACAACAATGGTGTTATTGTATGTTATGTTGTTATTTTAGGACGAATCTAGGCATATAGGCATAGTTTGTCAGACCGTCTGTCAAATGACCGTCTGTCAAATGCACCAGGGTGCTTTTATGCTACGGCTTGTCTTGAACACAAATGGATAGGATATAGCTAAAGAGCTTCAGAGAAGCACAAATTGTGTATTGAATTTTAACAGCACACCTTCAAAGAGTGAATTCTGGCAGAGGCCCGTGTCCTCCCAGACTGCCACAATTAGGACACTGGTAATTGCTTGCCATATTTAGAAAAATGATGTAAGAAATACAAATACCATATTATTAACTCATTTTCACCTCGCATGAGCACGATTCAGTGGTTTTGAGTTTGTGATGCTCACTCACTAAGCCTTAAGCGATCAGCCTGAGGCTGGTCTGTCTGTCCCCTAAATGGCCTACTCCGTGTGGAGTGTGAGTGCCAGGCAAAGTCACTCTCTTTGTCTTTGCAAAGTGTAATACATTTAAAGAAAAGAAAATCCTGCACACACTTTCATACACCTGCCTGCTCAGTCTAGAGCTGCAATCTACAGCTGGTGGCAAAGATTCCATCTGTACTTGAAGGTCTGGCATTTCCATATTTGTTACATATGGAGTTTAGAGTTTGACTTAAATAGATGCAGCAATCGCTCTAGCTAAACTATGCAACAACTTTCTCAGAAGGACATTTTGAGATATATTCCCTAGGAAACACAACTTGTAAATAAGATCAAAAGCAGCATCAGTCTCAGTCAAAACGTGAATGAACACATTCAGCAAAGAAAAACTCCTTTTTACTGTTTCAATAGCATTGTGTCTCTGATACCAAAAGAATATGCAGGCATTGTGCAGAGAATGTGTTTACTGAGTCATATAACCCAACTTGAAAGCATCTTATTAATATTTCCACTTCCCCTGAGGTATGGAAATATACTTTGTCCTTTGCAGAGTGACAAAGTGCTTCTGAGGACCTTGCTGCCCGAATGAGATCCCATCTCAATAACTTATTGTCAGAACTCCGTCAGGCAGAGAAGCAGGGAGAATAGGAGCACATCATAGGAATTCAAGGCAATCGTTTATTTTCCCACCTCATAAAGCCAGGCAATACAGTTCAAGATAAAGGTTAAAAAAAAAGTGTCTCTGCGGGGTAATGCCACCATTCAGACTGAAAACCCTGTGTTCATGTCACCCAGGAGACGAGGCAGTGTTAGTCAATGCATATCTAATCATAACCTGGCTGTGTCTGAAATCTGTCTTGCCTACTACTTACTAAAATTACATACGGTGTACTAATCATACTACGTACAATTTATTATGTACTGTTTAGTATAAATGCATGCAGTAAGCAGCAAATCAATTTACTAGGCTCACCCATATTGAGAACGCGTCATCTAATTGTGTTGTTTCTCACCATTGGTTCATTTTGCTCCAGCCCATCCTCTTATCTACTATAATTATTAGCTGATCAAACACAAAGTGGAAAGACGTTTCTCTTTCGCAATAGCGTGCAGCGAATTCTAGGAAATGAAAGGTTGAAATAAGTATGACATCCTGGCATTTAAAGCGTACCAGTGTCGTCTATGACAACCTCACAGATGTCTCAATTCACACAGGCTATTATCTTTATATTGACCATATTAATAAAATGACCTATATATTTCTATAATCACATTAACAATATAGAGAGAATTAACCAATCAACATGGAGATTGCATGATGATGCTGCTATTTTTATGATTTCAAAAGGTATAATGAAATATCTAGCAAACCTATAAACGTGTTGAATGACATATTGTCACCTTATCTTCTTTTGAGGTATGTAAATAATGTCAGTGTTAGCTCCTTTAAGCCTTGTTAATTAAGTAGAATAGAATTTAAATTCACTGTCAACACAAGCTGCTTAAAGAAAAAAGTCAAATTGCAGAGTAGTTTTTTACCCCCCTTAAAGCCGCCTAGAGTCGATGCCGTACCCCTGTGGAAATTTCATTAGCATAATAGAAAGTTCTTCCATGATGTAATGGTGGTCCGCAAATCAACGTTAAAGGTGCATGCCGCCACCTACTGTGCTGGAGTGTGTTGTCAATCACAGTTTACACATTTCTAAATCCTCCTCCCTGAAATAAAAAAGCGCCCTACTAACTTCTAATAGACCTTTCCCCACCTCCAAAATCCCTGACAAATCCCCCAATCCCATCCCAACCTCAATAACCCTACACTTCAATCTTACCCATTCTTCAACATAGTTACAACAATATAACAACACATGCTCCACCGTTTCATCGACCATGCACTCCAGACACAAACCATTCACATGCTTGCTAACCAGATGTAATGACGAGTCCAATGTACAATGTCCTAAGCACAATCACGCAAACACCTCCTCTTCCTTCCTAATCTGACCTTTGAATCTTGGTCCACCGACCTTTCTTTCTTTCTTTCAAATCAAATTTTATTTGTCACATTCACATGGTTAGCAGATGTTAATGCAAGTGTAGAGAAATGTGCTTCTAGTTCCGACAATGCAGTAATAACCAACGAGTAATCTAACCTAACAATTCCACAACTACTACCTTATACACACAAGTGTAAAGGGATAAAGAATATGTACATAAAGATATATGAATGAGTGATGGTACAGAACGGCATAGGCAAGATGCAGTAGAGTACAGTACATACATATCAGATGAGTAATGTAGGGTATCTAAACATAAAAGTGGCATAGTTTAAAGTGGCTAGTGATACATGTATTACATAAAGATGGCAAGATGCAGTAGATGATATAGAGTACAGTATATACATATATATATGAGATGAGTAATGTAGGGTATGTAAACATTATATTAAGTGGCATTGTTTAAAGTGGCTAGTGATACATTTTTTACATCAATTTCCATCCATTTCCATTATTAAAGTGAGATGGAGTTGAGTCAGTATGTTGGCAGCAGCCACTCAATGTTAGTGGTGGCTTGTTTAACAGTCTGATCGCCTTGTGATATAGAAGCCATTTTTTCAGTCTCTCGGTCTCTGCTTTGACGCACCTGTACTGACCTCGGATAATAGCGGGGTGAACAGGCAGTGGCTCGGTGGTTGTTGTCCATGATGATCTTTATGGCCTTCCTGTGACATCGGGGGGTGTAGGTGTCCTGGAGGGCAGGTAGTTTGCCCCCGGTGATGCATTGTGCAGACCTCACTACCCTCTAGAGAGCCTTACGGTTGTGGGCGGAGCAGTTGCCGTACCAGGCTGTGATACAGCCCGACAGGATGCTCTCGATTGTGCATCTGTAGAAGTTTGTAGTGCTTTTGGTGACAAGCCAAATTTCTTAAGCCTCCTGAGGCTGCTGTGGCTTCTTCACAACTCTATCTGTGTGGGTGGACCAATTCAGTTTGTCTGTGATGTGTACACAGAGGAATTTAAAACTTACTACCCTCTCCACTACTGTCCCGTCGATGTGGATAGGGGGGTGCTTCCTCTGCTGTTTCCTGAAGTCCACAATCATCTCCTTTGTTTTTGTTGACATTGAGTGTGAGGTTATTTTCCTGACACCACACTCCGAGGGCCCTCAACTCCTCCCTGTAGGCCGTCTTGTCGTTTTTGGTAATCAAGCCTACCACTGTAGTGTCGTCCGCAAACCTGATGATTGAGTTGGAGGTGTGCATGGCCATGCAGTCGTGGGTGAACAGGGAGTACAGGAGAGGGTTCAGAAGGCACCCTTGTGGGGCCCCAGTGTTGAGGATCAGCGGGGTGGAGATGTTGTTACCTACCCTCACCACCTGGGGGCAGCCCGTCAGGAAATCCAGTACCCAGTTGCACAGGGCGGGGTCGAGACTCAGGGTCTCGAGATTGATGACGAGTTTGGAGGGTACTATGGTGTTAAATGCTGAGCTGTTGTCGATGAACAGCATTCTCACATAGGTATTCCTCTTGTCCAGATGGGTTAGGGCAGTGTGTCAGGTAGGGTGGAGGTGATATGGTCCTTGACTAGTCTTGACTAGTCTCTCAAAGCACTTCATGATGATGGAAGTGAGTGCTACGGGGCGGTAGTCGTTTAGCTCAGTTACCTTAGCTTCCTTGGGAACAGGAACAATGGTGGCCCTCTTGAAGCACGTGGGAACAGCAGACTGGGATAAGGATTGATTGAATATGTCTGTAAACACACCAGCCAGCTGGTCTGCGCATGCTCTGAGGACGTGGCTGGGGATGCTGTCTGGGCCTGCAGCCTTGTGAGGGTTAACACATTTAAATGTTTTACTCAGGTCGGCTGCAGTGAAGGAGAGTCCGCAGGTTTCATCCTGGTCCGCAACGGGGCTGGTTTTCTTTTTGTAATCCGTGATTGACTGTAGACCCTGCCACATAGCTCTTGTGTCTGAGCCGTTGAATTGCAACTCTACTTTGTCTCTATACTGACGCTTAGATTGTTTGATTGCCTTGCGGAGGGAATAGCTACACTGTTTGTATTTGTTCATGTTTCCGGTCACCTTGCCCTGGTTAAAAGCAGTGGTTCGCGCTTTCAGTTTCGCGCGAATGCTGCCATCAATCCACGGTTTCTGGTTTGGGAATGTTTTAATCGTTGCTGTGGGTATGACATCGCCGATGCACTTTCGAATGAACTCGCTCACCGAATCAGCGTATTCGTCAATGTTATTGTTGGACGCAATGCGGAACATATCCCAATCTACATGATCGAAGCAGTCTTGAAGCGTGGAATCAGATTGGTCGGACCAGTGTTGAACAGACCTGAGCGCGGGAGCTTCTTGTTTTAGTTTCTGTCTGTAGGCTGGAAGCAACAAAATGGAGTCGTGGTCAGTTTTTCCGAAAGGAGGGCGGTTGAGGGCCTTATATGCATCGCGGAAGTTAGAATAACAATGATCCAGGGTTTTACCAGCCCCCCCCCCCCGGCTTGGACAGAGCTTAGACTCTTATGGGTTAAAAAAACATCTCTCTCTTTGTGTTGTTTTCCCCCTTTCCTCTTTGCAATCTTAGCATGTTTGGTGTTAATATCACCAGCTTAAAGTAACACTGCAACGTTCTTCCCAGTTCTCCCCAGTCAGAGTAAAGTGTTATTCAGTGTGACACTGCAAGGCTCTCCAAATCCCCAGAGAGTATGATATGCCCTCCTTAAGCCCTTCAACTGGATCTCAGGGCACGCTAAGTACAGAGCTTACGCTTTTGGCACAATTCAAATCAAAGTACGGAAGGGGTACTGTACCTACTCCTTGATTTGATTATAGGGATGCTGGGGTTTGGTCGTAATTCCTGGGCTTGATCAGAATGGACTGAGGAGGGACTCAGAAATCAGGACATTTATGGGGCAAATCACAACTCGGTGTAGCAGGAGTACTTCTGCAGCCATTTGGAGGACTTATAATTATAAGTCTATAAGGTGGAGGCATTTTACAAAAGGCTATTATATTTTACAATTTTGATTAAGTTTCTGATGGCTGAGGGATTTCTGCACTGTATTTTATGAACTCCACGCTAAGTAATCTTTAGTGTTCTTTGACATAATGAAATCATATTTCTTCGAGATTTATCGCATGGCTATCTGTTAGTGACTTAAAACTGTCAGTAGTGAAATGATCCTTAGCGACAGTTTTAATTATTAGAGATGACTCTTTGAGGTAGAGCCTGAGTGTCCGTATGTCTGGAGCGCTCTTAAATCTCAGAGTTTAATTGAAGGCCACAGAGAAAACGCATGTTATTTGCATGCAATGGCGCGCCCGGCCCCTGATGTATTTCCAATGCTCACTGAGAACTCCTACACTGGATAGAAAAACGGGACCTGCAAATTAAGAGACGAAACAAGACATTTTGGAGCAATAACACTCTTCGCATTCCTTTCAAATAATTTTTATGTGTAAAGGCTTTGAAGAAATAAGATCTGTGGAATTTAGATGGTGATGGGTTATCTGGATCTGTGGTTTAATGATGAAGCTCTCCCACCTTGGTATCTGTGAGGATAGCCTCTTCGCCTATTCTCTTGTCCTTCCTTACTCTCCTCTCCTCTCCTGCCCCTACCTCTCCAGGCTTTCACAGTTTGTTAGAGTCACTCGGTCTGCATTGCCCTACCTAATTCCCACCCAATTACTGTCTAAATGAACCACAGGGCCGCTTAACTTGGTTTGACTTCCCATTGTTTAATTAATAAATTAGGCACTCAAGGCTAAATTAATCACCACTTATTCATAAGCTTAATTGACAATATTCAATTCTGCATATTACCTAAACATTCTGTCTCTGTTCTTTCTACAAACTGACCTGCTTGTTGTGTGCTGCTAGCCGGAAAAATGTAATTTATTTATGACTTCTGTCTGAGCTGGCTCAAGACCGCCGTGCCATGTTTGCACCGCTGCAATTTTCACAGGTAACGTTGGCATCTCTCAAGAAAAACTAGGGCAATTTGATTAATGTCGTCGTCTCCAAGTGAGGATCACAGACACGACAATAAAAACAACGCAGAGAGAGTGAGAACGAGAAGAGGAGAGACTGAGGCAGCAGTTAGCCAAAGGGTAAGACAGACACAGACAGAGAGAGAGAGAGAGAGGATAAAGCCCTTGAATTGAATTGAATTGAGAGAGAGAGAGAGAGAGAGAGAGAGAGAGAGAGAGAGAGAGAGAGAGAGAGAGAGAGAGAGAGAGAGAGAGAGAGAGAGAGATCTGCAGTCATTCTCTTCCAAGGAGAATGAGGAATAAGGACAAGAAAGAGCACTTGCTTGTTTTTGGGGAGTTTAGCATACAAACAGACAGTGAATAATTAGTCCCAGGAGACGGATGGATCACCACACCATGTGAATAATTTCAACACATTCTAACACACTTGCTTTGTTCTTAAATGGCAAGGAAGAATGTTGTTACTCAGGATGTGTTGTCTCCTTACCTCCGGCCAATTGCCCTTTGCTCTAACACTCTAAGGTCAAGAACCCAGCCTGCATGCTCGAATGCACAAAAGAGGAGCTGTGAGGGCAACAACCAATAAATCAGCAATAAATACTGTACGAGAAAGCACAGTTTGAATATTACATTCCAATGCGCAGTGCGATTGGCTGCACTACATAAAGCAGTGTGGAATAGAGATCCTTAAATTGAAAATATTAAGAGCATGACATTACTGAGACCTGGCTCTGCAACTTCAGAGCCCAGTCAGTAATAGAACTTCCACAACATCACCGCAGACGCAGAGGCCTGTAGCACCGAACACGTCTCAGCACAGATGTGATTACAGTAGGGTACAGTAGTGCCTCGCCATCAATTGATGCAACACATTGAATCTCATAAGAATAGAATACCGGTACACATGCACGTGTGCATGCACACTCACAAACATACACACACACACATACCAAAAACAGGCAACGTCAATAATGATAGCTCACAAAACAGGAAGACATCATATTATTTTAAAATACCATCTTGAACACAGCAGAACATGAGGAAGTTACTACAGAGTGTACCAACAGTGTATAAGCAGGTTTGATACTGTGTGTAAAACCTTGAAAAGAGACAGGTTTTTCTGAGTACTTTCACCAAAGAGGGCTTCTATAGAATGTACTCTGAATGCTGTTCACATAACCCATGCCAACATGAAAGGTTTTTGTCATTGCATAACATACTGTATTTAAGTGATGCAGTTTGATTGATTACAGTAAGGCTACTTACATGGATCGGCCACCCCGTCAGCATGTCCACTCTTCTGCAAAGAGAGAACACAAAGTGTTACTATTAGTCTCAGACAACAGCTGTCTGTTCTTCTTATCACAATATTGTGCCACATGTAATGTGTGTTTTCCTCTTTGAGAAAAGACCAGTAGAAGTGAGAAAGGTTTCACACTGTTTCCAGAGTATATTCATTCCTCCTTTTCGGAAAATGTAATTTGTCAAGACTACAAGATGGCAGGTGTCATCTCTGTTTGCCTGGATATCTGTCAGGATGGTGTATATAGCTCAAGAAGCAAGAAGCACCATGCCTGTAAAGTTCATATTTATCCGCAGTGCAAAGACCACGTTGGGCTTCTCCGAGCAGATGTTCGGATTATGTACAGATGTGGGATCGTAATTTGATCACCCTGTTGCAGGATAACTTTTATATAATGCAGGAAATGTTAAACTTGAGGTTTAAAAAGGCTACTGAAGTTTGTGATTTCCACTTTGAAATTTAAGACTTGATTTTCTCTTACAAAAAAATGTATTAATTATCATCCACAAAATTATTCACGTTTCCTGTTGCTGTATGATTGTTTTCCTGCTATAGCAAACTGGCACAAATTAAGATCCTACATCTGTACATCCCCAACTCCCAGGCTAAGATATCTACATAATTAAAGTGGCCAAACACAATAAGAGTAGGGGAATTGAAATAGATGGGAATCATTCTTAAGGGTCACAGTGAGGAAGCCTAAATGAATACTTGCTACCTACTATACCATTTGTACTGTACCATCATAAAGCCAGTACCACCAAACTAGCTTAACCTTAGTATCTAGAAAGACGGATATCTGGTTAGCATTTCATGAATAATGTCTCACTGCTTTTACCACCTGTGTGGAAATAGCTGGTCTCTGTTGCCAATACACAATACATTTGGAATAGTATGTAGGCAATACAGCATTCATTTTCTGTGAGTCCTCACACAGAGCATGAAACCAAAACAATGCCTCCTCTTACATCTCTACATGACAGCTGTTCATTGAAGCGATGTGACAACTAGCGTCCCTCACACTAAATCTGGCTTGTAATGAGCTTGACTGATAAAGCGTATGTGTCTGATAGCCTTCTTGGCAACCGCAGAGAGCCCTTGGACTTTGGAGACTTTCTGAAGAAACACCGCTGCCTTTCAACAGAATGTGCTTCCGTGTGATTACAGAGATTTGGGCCAAGTCAAACCCTCCTCTTTCATGCCATCTGCCTGTTTTAATTGCAGACGTGCATCCTCATCATGGCAGAGCAAAGCGTTTGCACTGATCAGATGCCTTCCTTTCTATCATTTCAAGAGGGTCCTGTTTATTCAGTTGATTAGAGACCGTCAGTGCGTTGTGAACCACTGAGAAAACACAGAGCAGACAAAGAGAGACAGAACACTGCTCTAGGCCTAGACTCAATCAGCTAGCTAATATCTGTGTGTTTTTCTGCCGTTTGGCTCCCATTTAAACTCCCTGACTAGATTCAATTGAACATCATACAGCATCCATGCACACATATTTTTGGGAGAGGCACAACTGTAACAGCAAGGTAACTCAGCCCAAGCTGTGTTGTAATGGATGCTGGTAGAAAATATGCCTCTCGTATGCCTCTGTTCCTCTCCTATAAGGGTGCTGTGCAGCCACTCTCATTCAAACCTCCATATGCTCGCTTTCATTTAAGCTTTCATTTAAGCCAACCTGTGCCAGCTCGGCTAGCTAGACTCAGCACACAGACGACTGTATACACAGAGCCATGCTGGCAGCCATTAGACTCTGATAAGGAAGAGCAGACTAGACAATATGAAACTTATTTGGATACCCACAATGTATGGAGATGAAATAGAGAAAAGCTGTCAATTGCCATGGGTATATTAGGTTAAATTCAAACAAAGCTAGCACACAAAGCTAAGAATGTGTCTGGTATGTTAATGTGAAATCAGTTCGGAAATGGGTAAAATCATTGATGTCAACTGACGGGCACACAACACACTAACAGTGCCTTTGGAAAGTATTCAGACCCCTTTATGTTACAGCCTTATTCTAAAATGGAATACATCCTTTTTTCTCATCAATCTACACACAATACCCCATAATGACAAAGCAAAAACAGGTTTTTAGAATTTTTGCAAATGTTTAGCAAATTAGTTTTACTCAGTACTTTGTTGAAGCACCTTTGGCAGCAAATACAGCCTTGCGTCTTCTTGGGTATGACGTTACAAGCTTGGCACACCTGTTTTTGGGGAGTTTCTCCCATTCCTCTCTGCAGATCCTCTCAAGCTCTGTGAGGTTGGATGGGGAACGTCGCAGCACAACTATTTTCGATCTGGTTCAAGTCCGGAATCTGGCTCGGCCACTCAAGGACATTCAGAGACTTATCCCGAGGCCACTCCTGTGTTGTCTTGGCTGTGTGTTTAGGGCAATGTCCTGTTGGAAGGTGAACCTTCACTCCAGTCTGAGGTCGTGTGCACTCTGGAGCAGGTTTTCATCACAGATCCCTCAATCCTGACTAGTCTCCCAGTCCCTGCTGCTGGTAAACATTCGCACTGCATGATGCTGCCACCACCATGCTTCACTGTAGAGATGGTGCCAGGTTTCCTCCATACGCGATACTTGGCATTCAGGTCAAAGAGCTCAATCTAGGTTTCATCAGACCAAAGAATCTTGTTTCTCATGGTCTCACTCCTTTAGGTGCTTTGGCAAACTTCAAGGAGCAGTCATGTGCCTTATACTGAGGAGTGGCTTCCATTTGGCCACTCTACTATAAAGACCTGATTGGTGAGGTGCAGCAGAGATGGTTGTCCTTCTGGAAGTTTCTTCCATCTCCACAGAGGAACTCTGGAGCTCTGTCAGAGTGACCATCGGGTTCTTGGTCAGCTCCCTGACCGAGGCCCTTCTGCCTCAATTGCTCAGTTTGGCCGGACGGCCAGCTCTAGGAAGAGTTTTGGTGGTTCCAAACTTATTCCATTTAAGAATGATGGAGGCCACTGTGTTCTTGGGGACCTTCAATGCTGCCGACATTTTTTGTAACCCTTCCCCAGGTCTGTTCCTTGACACAATCCTTTCTCGGAGCTCGACGGACAATCTCATTTTTAAAATTTTATTTGACCCTTACTTAACTCATGGCTTAGTTTTTGCTCTGACATGCACCGTCAACTGTGTGACCTTATATAGACAGTTGTGTGCCTATCCAAATCATTTCCAATCAATTGGATTTACCACAGGTGGACTCCAATCAAGTTGTAGAAACATCTCAAGTATGATCAATGGAAACAGGATGCACCTGGGCCCAGTCTCATAGCAAAGGGCTGAACACTTATGTAAATAAGGTATTTATGTTTTTTTTTATTTTTTTTATATATATATTTGCAAAATATTTCGAAAAACATGTTTTTGCTTTATCATTACAGGATATTGTGTGTTGATTGATGAGGAAAATGTTTTATTTAATCCATTTTAGTATAAGGCTGCAACGTAACAAACTTTGGAACTAGTCAACGGGTCTGAATACTTTCTGAATGCACTGTAAGTGTATGTGTGCCTATCAGTAAACACCAATCACCTCTTTCAGAAAATAAGCAAAAAACACATCCAGTCTGAAGATGAGAGCTGAATACAATGCAATACATGACGTTGACAAATCCTAAAGGCAAGCAAAAACTTTCCTGCAGCTGAAAATTCTGGCAAATCTCAACTGACAAAAAGGACTTTTCCGTGAATTCTAATTTCCCCCTGCATTCCATTTGTGTGGTTAGTAGTGTGGTGTGTGGTTAGTAGTGTGGTGTGTGTGGTTAGTAGTGTGGTTTGTGTGGTTAGTAGTGTGGTGTGTGTGGTTAGTAGTGTGGTGTGTGTGGTTAGTAGTGTGGTTTGTGTGGTTAGTAGTGTGGTGTGTGTGGTTAGTAGTGTGGTGTGTGTGGTTAGTAGTGTGGTTTGTGTGGTTAGTAGTGTGGTGTGTGTGGTTAGTAGTGTGGTGTGTGTGGTTAGTAGTGTGGTTTGTGTGGTTAGTAGTGTGGTGTGTGTGGTTAGTAGTGTGGTTTGTGTGGTTAGTAGTGTGGTGTGTGTGGTTAGTAGTGTGGTGTGTGTGGTTAGTAGTGTGGTTTGTGTGGTTAGTAGTGTGGTGTGTGTGGTTAGTAGTGTGGTTTGTGTGGTTAGTAGTGTGGTGTGTGTGGTTAGTAGTGTGGTTTGTGTGGTTAGTAGTGTGGTGTGTGTGGTTAGTAGTGTGGTTTGTGTGGTTAGTAGTGTGGTGTGTGTGGTTAGTAGTGTGGTTTGTGTGGTTAGTAGTGTGGTTTGTGTGGTTAGTAGTGTGGTTTGTGTGGTTAGTAGTGTGGTGTGTGTGGTTAGTAGTGTGGTGTGTGTGGTTAGTAGTGTGGTTTGTGTGGTTAGTAGTGTGGTGTGTGTGGTTAGTAGTGTGGTTTGTGTGGTTAGTAGTGTGGTGTGTGTGGTTAGTAGTGTGGTTTGTGTGGTTAGTAGGAGTGTCGGGAGTCATGCTGCATGCTTTCCCTGATATTTACTGCCGTGATTTATCCTCTTAAGTGTTTCTATTCATTGTAATTACATTGCTGTACTTCCAAAGATGGAGGGAGACAACAGAGTCCCAATGAGTTTTCAAGAGATTTTTACATGCCCAGAGTTTCCCTAATAAAAGGGATAATCGCTTTCCTAGTGGAGGGCAAGACGGGTCAGGCTGAGAGAGAGGATGCAGGCTCACTGCTAATACGGAGCCACGTACCCAGGCCGCTCTACTCGTGATATGACAACATTCCCCCATGAAACAGCCCCAGCGTGAGAATGAGATGGAGACCTACTTCATGTAATGGCTCTGGGTGTAAATAGTAATTGTGTTGTAATGGATGACCCATAAACAATGATTGCATTAACTGGGGAAAATGCCTATTTGCATGATTTTATCTGACAGGTTCTGCAGTGTAGTTAGTTCTACTAGTGAACTTGTGTAATTAATGTGGATTAATTGAACATCACACTACACCACACCTTTATGTTAAGTTTAATAGACTCTAGCTAATTGATCCAACACGTTACAAATCCCACAATAGAAATGTAAAGGTAATTGCTGATTGAGCTGACATATGCAGCATTCACCGTGAATGCAGTCTTCTCTAAAGCGGGAACATTGCCTTTAAATATCAATCACTCTGTAAAACTGAACTTCTGCGATGCGGATTGAATAGAGCCCTAAGTTTTTGTTATAAAAAAAGTAATATATATAGCCAGAATGATCTACTGTTTTGCAGGGAGTCTTTGAAGAGACAACATACTGTACATGTTTTTGTTGAATTTATTTGACTTATTGATCAAATGAAGAACCATAATTGTTTGGGTTCATTACAAATGAATTAAGCTATACAGTTGTCCAGTCTATATTATCCAGGGTAGCCTAGTGGTTAGAGCTTTGGACTGGTAACCGAAAGGTTGCAAGTTCAAATCCACTGAGCTGACAAGGTACAAAATCTGTTTTTCTGCCCCTGAACAGGCAGTTAACCCACTGTTCCTAGGCTGTCATTGAAAATAAGAATTTGTTCTTAACTGACTTGCCTAGTAAAATAAAAAATAAAACAACTAAGCTTCACTTTATTCTCACTTGATAGATATGACTGATTACACTGTTTTGAAGTGTTGTTGCTTTCACAAATCACATGTTTCAAAAGAGTGCACAGGTGCTGTATGTAATCAAATCAAATGTATTTATAGCAGATGTAATCTGTTGAGTCAATTTGTTTCTGCTATTAGCTATTTTAGTACAAAGCTAGCTGAGAAAAGAACACAAGCCTGAACAGAGATATATTGGCCTCTTCAGAAGCTGAGAAAAGCAACATAAAGTCGCTCAAAGTGCATATCATCATCTGTAAGTACCATAGTGGTAAAACAACCTTGTCTTCACCAATCATTGCCCCAAATGGACTCCATTTCATTCAGATTTACTTGCAGATACCACTGTAAGTGTCACAATAGAGACGTCTGTGTGAATTCCCTCTAGGTCACAGATCTTGAGGACTTGACTACAAACTTGAGTGGGTTAAAAAAAAACAAGTGCATCTCGAGAGCTTGGGACTATTAGGTTCTATCCAATTTTTTTTCCAAATGTAGTTATTGACATATCATTGTTCTTATCAATGTCATCTACCTATATAGTATTCTGAATTCCCAAATTCATGTTATTAAGTTCAAAAGAATACAAGATAAAAAATAGCTGACACCATTCAAACGGAATGGGGCTTCAGAATTGTAAAGCCAATTATCTCAGAATAATCTTTTTTCAGATAGAACCTTATAGTCCCAAACTCTCGTCATGCTAATCTCAAACCTCACAGTTGCCCAATTTCCCACGCTCTCCATCCTTATCTTTCCCCTGTATCCTCAATACCGTCTCCATCATATTTCCTATTTTCCATACTCTCCTCATTCTTCTAGTTTATTCCTATCCCTCTCTCTATGGACTGAATCATGTTTATAATCCAGAAGGTAAAAAAAGGTTGAAATGCAGAGTGAATTGGATTCTGAGATATGGCTTTGCGAGCTGTGAGGTTGTTATGTGAGGTTCCATGATAGCAGAGGTTGGAATGGGAAACTGAGAGAGAAGGAGACTGATGCCTTATGGCTGACCCTGCAAGAGCCAGGTGGCCTGATGGCCTATCATGGTGGCTGATGGCCTTATCACCAGGACAATGGCTCTGCCTGGCATTTATCAGCTCATTATTTACCCAGCAATTACCTAAAGATGGTCCTGAGGAAAATGTACAGCTATCTCTGTTTTAAACTTGCATAGGGTTACAAAGGGAGGGCATATTACTGGAACCGTTCCATGTTTACCAGTAAACAACCAGAATGTTGTTAACTTTCAACTTTTGGTTGATTCAGATTGTCTGTAATTATCTCTGGCTCTCTGTGTGGTCTTATCATGTAAAATACACTACATGGTCAAAAGTATGGGGACCACCGTTCAAATGAATGGATTCAGCTATTTCAGACACACCCGTGGCTGACAGGTGTATAACATCGAGGACACAGCCATGCAATCTCCATAGACAAATATTGTCAGTAGAATGGTCCGTCCTGAAGAGCTCAGTGACTTTCAATGTGGCACCATCACAGGATGCCACCTTTCCAACAAGTCAGTTTGTCAAATTGTTGCCCTGCTAGAGCTGCCCCAGTCAACTGCACGTGCTGTTATTGTGAAGTGGAAACGTCTAGGAGCAACAATGGCTCAGCCGCAAAGTGGTAGACCACACAAACTCACAGAATGGGACCGTTGAGCACTTCTTCAGCATAGTGCTTAAACCTGTCTTCGGTTGCAACACTCACTACCAAGTTCCAAACTGCCTCTGGAATCAAAGTCAGCACAATAACTGTTGATTGGGAGATACATGAAATGGGTTTCCATGGCCGAGCAGCCGGACACAGGCCTAAGATCACCATGCGCAATGCCAAGCGTCGGGTGGAGTGGTGTAAAGCCGAACAGAGGCAGTCAACATTTTGAACTATCTAACCATAAACGTAATTGGACTCTGGAGCAGTGGAAACGCATTCTCTGGAGTGATGAATCACATGTCAAAGTGTAGGTGATATGCATATTGGCTACAGGTCCAGGCCGATGCTGACAGGAGGGAGGCACCAGAAAATGTAGCCCCATTTTAATGAGACTTATAAGTACATATATTTATTGGCTAAACGCCAGTCATGTTTAACAAATCTAATGTAGGATAATTAACGTCTAAAGGCTTGATTCTGTCATACCCTGTTCATATAGCAGAGAAAGGCCAGTGCCTTTTGTGCACCTTGCAATCTGAGCAGAGGCAGTCGACATTTTGAAACTATTTAACCATAAACGTAAATGTTTAAAACCTAGATGTTTTTTTGTAATTTTATAAGGCATGTCTTACTGTGTTCCGGATTATTTTGTCAGTATTTCTGATTAAAATCAGTATTTCTCTCAAGTTCTCAACTTTCTTTCATTGTCCAGCAGCCAAAGACACAATCCTAGTCATGTTAACAACCCATAATAATTGTTGCATCTTTAGATCTTCATTCTTTGTAAATTTCTAAATAATATTTTTTATCTTTGTCATATGAAACCGATCGCTTTTATGAATTCATTCATTTGCATTTGCGGTGTGCTTTGGAGAATGATGTTTTCCTGATAATTGCATTTTGGAACATTTGAGCTTACTGCCGTGTGCACATTTCTGTGCATATAATGTGAAGAAATAGCCTAATAGTTTATCAACATTTAAAGCTAAATGTTCTGATCAGTTCCATCAGCCTCATTGCTTTTAAATAGTTTTTTTGATGTACAGTGGTTGTTTTAATTTGGGATCTATCATCCCACAACTGTCCCAGAGTCTATTTGGAACATGTATTTCTAGTACAGAATAACAATCTGACCAGGTCAACTTTTCTACTTTGGGGAAGAGTAGATTGACATTGGATAGTGCTTTTGTTGTTCGTTACTCATCTTGTTGGCTGACAAAAAAGTAAATGTGGAATGTTCTTGTCACATCTTCAATATGCGCATAGGAATTGGATACGAAGGCTGTGCGCCGTTGCATCTCCGATGTGTTTGTCTTCACTAGTAGCCTAGGCTACTTCGGAGCTGCAATGCCTGTAAGAAGGACCCGATCCCGATGTGTTTGTCTTCACTAGTAGCCTAGGCTACTTCCGAGCTGCAATGCCTGTAAGAAGGACCCGATCCCGATGTGTTTGTCTTCACTAGTAGCCTAGGCTACTTCCGAGCTGCAATGCCTGTAAGAAGGACCCAATCCCGTGACGGGCATTGGCTAATAAAAACTCTTCCCCCTTCAGCAGGATGAAAATATTTGGCATGGGCCCTCAGATCCTCTAAAAGTTCTACAGCTGCACCACTGAGAGCATCTTGACTGGCTGTATTACTGATTGGTATGGCAACTGCACCGCCCTCGATTGCATGGCGCGGACGGCCCAGTACTGCACTGGGGCTGAGCTCAGAGGAAGGCCAGGACAATTTTCAAAGAACCTAGCCACCCAAGCCGTAGACTGTTCACTCTGCTACCACATGGAAAGTGGTACCGGAGTGCCAAGAATGGTTTTCGCCAGGCATACTGGGACCCATGTCATCCAAAAAGTTGTACTTTTGACTCATCTGTCCATAGAACATTCTTGCAAAAGTCTTGATGATCATCCATTTTATTTTTGGCAAACTTGGACGAGATGGGTCCCATTATGTCTGGTGAAAACCGAACACTGTATTGCACAGTAAGAACCTCATACCAAAGGCCAAGCATGGTGGTGGTAGTGTGATGGTTGGGGATGCTTTGCTGCCTTTGGACCTGGATGACTTGCCTTCGTAGAATGAACCATGAATTCTGCTATGTATCAGAGAATTCTACGGAGGAATGTCAGGCCATCCGTCTGTGAGCTGAAGCGGAAACGCAGCTGGGTCATGCAGCAAGACAACAACGATCCAAAACACACAAGTCGACATGAAAATGGTTAAAAAGCAACAAATTAGAAGTTTTGGAATGTCCAAGTCGAATTCCAAACCTAATCTCAATTGAGATGTTGTTTCAGGACTTGAAAAGAGCAGTTCATGTTTGAAAACTCACAAATGTCAGTGAGTTAAAGCAGTTTTGCATGCAAGAGTGGGCCAAAATTCGGTTGCATCATTGCAGCTAAAGGTGGCGCAACCAGTTATTGAGTGTAAGGGGGAAATTACTTTTTCACACAGGGATATTGGGTGATGTGTGGTGTGTAGTGGTGTGGGGGCTGTGCTTTGGCAAAGAGGGTGGGGTTATATCCTTCCTGTTTGGCCCTGTCCGGGGGTGTCCTCGGATGGGGCCACAGTGTCTCCTGACCCCTCCTGTCTCAGCCTCCAGTATTTATGCTGCAGTAGTTTATGTGTCGGGGGCTAGGGTCAGTTTGTTATATCTGGAGTACCTCTCCTGTCCTATTCGGTGTCCTGTGTGAATCTAAGTGTGCGTTCTCTAATTCTCTCTTTCTCTTTCTCTTTCTCTTTCTCTCTCTCTCTCTCTCTCGGAGGACCTGAGCCCTAGGACCATGCCCCAGGACTACCTGACATGATGACTCCTTGCTGTCCCCAGTCCACCTGGCCGTGCTGCTGCTCCAGTTTCAACTGTTCTGCCTTATTATTATTCGACCATGCTGGTCATTTATGAACATTTGAACATCTTGGCCATGTTCTGTTATAATCTCCACCTGGCACAGCCAGAAGAGGACTGACCACCCCACATATGCTCTCTCTAATTCTCTCTTTCTTTCTCTCTCTCGGAGGACCTGAGCCCTAGGACCATGCCCCAGGACTACCTGACATGATGACTCCTTGCTGTCCCCAGTCCACCTGACCGTGCTGCTGCTCCAGTTTAAACTGTTCTGCCTTATTATTATACGCCCATGCTGGTCATTAATGAACATTTGAACATCTTGGCCATGTTCTGTTATAATCTCCACCCGGCACAGCCAGAAGAGGACTGGCCACCCCACATAGCCTGGTTCCTCTCTAGGTTTCTTCCTAGGTTTTGGCCTTTCTAGGGAGTTTTTCCTAGCCACCGTGCTTCTACACCTGCATTGCTCGCTGTTTGGGGTTTTAGGCTGGGTTTCTGTACAGCACTTTGAGATATCAGCTGATGTATGAAGGGCTATATACATTTGATTTGATTTGATTTGATGCATAACTTTGTTAATGAAATAAAATAAGTATAGAAAAAAAATGTAAACTCAGGTTCCCTTTATCTAATATTAGGTTTTGGTTGAAGATCTGATAACATTCAGTATCGAAAATATGCAAAAACAGACAAAATCAGAAAGGAGGCAAAAACTTTTTCACTGCACTGTGCATTCAGAAAGTATTCAGACCCTTTTACTTTTCCACATTTTGTTACGTAACAGCCTTATTCTAAAAATAAATCCTAATAAATCTACAAAAAAATACCCTATAATGACAAAGCGAAAAAAGGTTTGTAGACCTTTTTGCAAGTGTATTACAAATAATAAACGGAAATATATTATTTACATAAGTATTCAGACCCTTTGCTATGAGACTCGAAATTGAACTCAAGTGCATCCTGTTTCAATTGATCATCCTTGAGATGTTTCTACAACTTGATTAGAGTCCACCTGTGGTACATTCCATTGATTGGACATGATTCGGAAAGGCACACAACTGTCTATATAAGGTCCCAGAGTTGACAGTGCATGTCAGAGCAAAAACCAAGCCATGAAGTCGAAGTAATTGTCAGTAGAGTTCCGAGACAGATCTGAGGAAGGGTACCAAAACATTTCTGCAGCAATGAAGGTCCCCAAGAACACAGTGGCCTCCATCATTCTTAAATGGAAAAAGTTTGGAACCACCAAGACTCTTCCTAGAGCTGGCCAGGGACGTGACCAAGAACCTGATGGTCACTCTGACAGAGCTCCAGAGTTCCTCTGTGAAGATGGGAGAACCTTCCAGAAGGAAAACCATCTCTGCTGCACTCCACCAATCAGGCCGTTATGGTAGAGTGGCCAGACGGAAGCCACTCCTCAGTATAAGGCACATGACAGCCCGCTTGGAGTTTGCCACAAGGCACCTAAAGGACTCTCAGACCATGAGAAACAAGATTATCTGGTCTGATGAAACCAAGATTGAACTCTTTGGCCTGAATGCCAAGTGTCATGTCTGGAGGAAACCTGGCACCATCCCAATGGTGAAGCATAGTGGTGGCAGCATCATGCTGTGGGGATGTTTTTCAGGGACTGGGAGACTAGTCAAGTTTGAGGGAAAGATGAACGGTGCAAAGTACAGAAAGATCTGTGATGAAAAGCTGCTCCAGAGCGCTCAAGACCTCAGACTGGGGCGAAGGTTCATCTTCCAACAGGACAACGACCCTAGCACATAGCCAAGACAATCCAGGAGTGGCTTTGGGACAAGTTTCTGAATGTCCTTGAGTGGCCCAGCCAGAGCCCGGACTTGAACCCAATCTAACATCTCTTGAGAGACCTGGAAATAGCTGTGCAGCAACACTCCCCTTCCAACCTGACAGAGCTTGTGAGGATCTGCAGAGAAGAACGGGACAAACTCCCCAAAAACAGGTGTGCCAAGCTTGTAGCGTCATACCCAAGAATTATCGAGGTAATCACTGCCGGTGCTTCAACAAAGTACTGAGTAAAAGGTCTGGATACTTATGTAAATGTGATATTAAAGTTTTTTATTTTTAATACATTTGAAAAAAAGAAGAAAAAAACAGTTTTTGCTTTGACATTATGGGGTAATGTGTGTAGATTGATGAGGGTGAAAAAACGATTTAATCAATTTTCGAATAAGGCTCTAAAGTAACAAAATGTGGAAAAAGTTGAGGGGTCTGAATACTTTCCGAATGCACTGCATATTATTCTTTGCTATTTTTTTTTTTCACTTTTTACTCTGCATCGTTGGGAAAAGTCTTGTAAGTAAGCATTTCAAGGTAAAGTCTACAGCTGTTGCATTGATTTTGATGAGATTACCTGTTAATTACCTAAATTACCGGTCTGCCAGCCAGAATAGATTGTTTCAGTTGACATGTGTTTGTCTACATTTCTCACTGTTTCTGGTGTATACTGGCCTGGGAGGTTGACTACACTTTATTTTCTTATTCATTCCTGAAGACTCCTGCTCTGCTGTATATTGATGCAGTCCAATCCACCAGCACCACCCCAGAGTTGACTTTAAACTACAATGCCTATTGACAACTTTTGAATTCCCATGTCCTGGGTTAGATAGGGATGCCTGGGAATGTCTTGTTTGCATTGAGTGTTTAAAGAGGTCAGAACAGAACCACCTCAGTGATGAGATTCCTATGTTTGCTGCCAACTTGGCACGGTGTCACACCATGGGCCAGCCAGTCTGGGAGATTAGACTTGGGGGGTGCAGCATGCTTCATTTCACAAAGAATTGGGAGAATGTTTGTGGGAGTTGGGGGGGGACAACATGCTCTTTGGGACAATGCTCTGTAGGACAATTGACAAATGACTTCACCTGTGTGATTAATGTGCAAATTCACATTAGAACTTCATGCATCTCAACCAAAACACTGTTCATTACGACCAGGCAATGTCACTTCCCTTTTCAAGCTTGAATCCAGACCAGCATGAAAAAAGTGGGGGGAGACTGCTGGGTGGAAGCTAATGGGTTTTTAGGTCTGGCTCGAAGTTATATAGTAAACCCACACCATCGAAGTGATTGTCATGCAATTGTGTGTACATGCAAACTGTTTGGAACAACATTTCAAAGAGACAAATGGTAGTGTGACAAAAGAGTGTCCTTGTGGGGTAATTGATGTACACACTCTGCAGCCAACTGAACCTCCTCTCCTCGGTGGAGAGAGAGACAGGCAAGATGCATGAAGACTGTGATTGCAAGGTATCTAAGCAACCCTCTGTCAAGATCACATGCAGAACCACGTAAGGAGACAAACACTCAAATGCCCATGTTGAGCAGGAAGAGTATTTCACCGTCTTCTGCATGCAACCGTATTACCTAAAATTGTGCTATGTATGTTTGGATTCATTTTATGGCATTTGTTTTCAGCTATGTCATGCAAAGCATAAAATCATTTATGGGGAACTAGGGTGAAAGAGGGAGGAAGAGGAGGAGAGTCACAGATGCAAAGATAGAGTGGCTTCTAAAGACACAACAGGCAGAGAGAAGAATAACAGACACAGACAGAGAGATTTATACAGAGGAACAGGGTGACCGAGAGGGAAACAGAGGGGGAGTGGTTGAAAGGGAGGGGAGAGAAAGAGAGAGAAGACAGAGTGACAGAGAGAGAGGCAGAAATACACAGAGAGCGACGCATACTGTATATTTACCCTGGTCTGTGGTCCCTGGGAGGGGTTCTCTGGTCTGTTTGCTGTATCCATGCTCCTCCGCCCTTCAGTCAGCCAGCAGACAGAGACAGAGGCTCCGAGCAGGACAGGAAGTGCCCAAATACACAGCAAGCCCATCAGTGTCAGTCTGCCAGGAAAAAGAACATGACAACAACTGTCACACCGCTGCCTCTGACTGACTGCTGCCCTTCACTCATATTATAGTGTGCCATAAAACATTGCAGCATAGTACAGTACAGCAGAGTACAATACAGCACAGTTCAGCACAGCACAGAAGAGTATACCACAGCACATAACAGTACAGTATAGCATTATACAGTGCATTGCAACAGTATAGTGCAGTACAACACAGTACAGAGCAGGTCCCTCTTTCATAGGTTCATAGCCATACTAATTGACCATTACATCACCTCAACTCATTAATCTGTATAAGATGCACTTATTTAGAGCTGAGGAGCCTTCTGCTTAATTTTGGTGTGATGTGACTCTCCAAACTGTCATATTGCCATGAAAGAATAAACAGTGTTCCATGCAACCATGTATAGGTCTATACTATGTAAACACACTCAGGCTGTAGAGCGAGGACCAAATTCCATGGCTGATGGATTCTGGGAGAAAAGAGGAGAGGAGAGGAGAGGAGAGGGGGAGTGGAGAGGAGAGGAGAGGAGAGGAGAGGAGAGGAGAGGAGAGGAGAGGAGAGGAGAGGAGAGGAGAGGAGAGGAGAGGAGAGGAGAGGAGAGGAGAGGAGAGGAGAGGAGAGGAGAGGAGAGGAGAGGAGAGGAGAGGAGAGGAGAGGAGAGGAGAGGAGAGGAGAGGAGAGCTTGCCCTTGTGAAATGAATCAACAAAAGAGATCTGCCAGTCAGTTTGTTAATGTGCTGCTGCAGTGACGTCAGCTCCGCCAGGGGCAGGTTAGAGTTTTTTCCTCATGAATCTTGTTATGGAGGCAGCTCTGCAGAGTGATCACTATCTAGAACAGCCACAAAGTCATAAAATGTAACGCCTGACCTTAAATTAAGACCAAAAAGCTAAGTGGCTTCTAGGTCAATTTTTCTATTCATAAAGAGAACAAACTTTAGGGAAAAGTGATTATTCAAGCAGCATACTAATCAGCTGGCACATTCAGATTTGTCTAGCCTGCTACTTTTTGTTCCACCTAAAGCCTAAATTAATTTAAAGTTCCTCAAAATGCTAAAAGGATATAAAATTTAAATATATATTTGACAGAACAACAATTCATAAAGCATTTGTATGCTTGACCTTGGGTAGGGTACAAACAAGAATCAAAATACTTGACACCTCCTGTTTAATACTCTACTACACATGAGTTATTTGTTGTCAGAACCATTGCATGGCTGTAAACCTAACACATGCATTGCCATTTTGTTGTATTCAGGGTGTACCTCCAGTACACCTAGCCTACCTCTACCTCTGCTGCTGCCTGCTGTGTCTTGGTGTGACCTGGTGAATATATCTCATGACAGCAGTACAGGCATGCAGCCCCAGAGGCCTTCCTGTGCCAACTGTCCTGTCCACAGGTGGCAGATTATCTGCTTCATTCATACGCTCCTGTCATCGGCACTTCCTTTTTTAGCCTGCAGCCGGCCGCCTCGCTAGCTCGCGTGCAGCTGCAATGGTAAGGGCCACCAGACAAGCAACAATACAAATGCAAGTCATCAGCCGGTCCTAGGCACTGCCACAGCACACTGTTGTAATTATAAATGGCACAGGCCTGTAGCGACAGTAAGTCTCCTTTCAGTGCCTTTCCACCCTGCAAGGCACTGCAGAGGAGGGGAGGGGAGGGAGGAAGTCCAAAAAGAAAAATAACATCTGTGACAGTAGTGGTATGTGTTTGCTGCCCCAAACCAATGCAACCGAGAAGGGCTTTCTTTGTAATAAAAACTCCAAGCCTACTAGTGGAGAAATATCATGAGTCTGCAGCTGCAGCAGGTTCGGAAAGCACCTTCACTGACGGATGTCTTCATAGCACAGAAAAAGGCTACCAAGGGGATTGCCTCCCTGTATTGTTTTTACAATGCTTGGATGGCTTGCCCATTTGCTTCGTGCCCCTGGTGGGTCACCACAGCAGATAAATCAAATCAAATTTTTATTTGTCACATACACATGGCTAGCAGATGTTAATGCGAGTGTAGCGAAATGCTTGTGCTTCTAGTTCCGACAATGCAGTAATAACCAACGAGTAATCTAACCTAACAATTCCACAATTACTACCTTATACACACAAGTGTAAAGGGATAAAGAATATGTACATAAAGATATATGAATGAATGATGGTACAGAACAGCATAGGCAAGATGCAGTAGATGGCATAGAGTACAGTATATACATATGAGAAGAGTAATGTAGGGTATATAAACATAAAGTGGCATAGTTTAAAGTGGCTAGTGATACATGTACTACATAAAGATGGCAAGATGCAAGTACGTGATATAGAGTACAGTCTATACATATACATATGAGATGAGTAATGTTGGGTATGTAAACATTATATAAAGTGGCATTGTTTAAAGTGGCTAGCGATACATTTTTACATCAATTTCCATCCATTTCCATTATTAAAGTGGTTGGAGTTGAGTCAGTATGTTGGCAGCAGCCACTCAATGTTAGTGGTGGCTGTTTAACAGTCTGATGGCTGTTAGTTCCAGTTTTTCAGTCTCTCAGTCCCTGCTTTGATGCACCTGTACTGACCTCGCCTTCTGGATGATAGCGGGGTGAACAGGCAGTGGCTCGGGTGGTTGTTGTCCTTGATGATCTTTATGGCCTTCCTGTGACATCGGGTGGTGTAGGTGTCCTGGAGGGCAGATAGTTTGCCCCCGGTGATGCGTTGTGCAGACCTCACTACCCTATGGAGAGCCTTACGATTGTGGGCGGAGCAGTTGCCTTACCAGGCGGTGATACAGCCCGACAGGATGCTCTCGATCGTGCATCTGTAGAAGTTTGTGAGTGCTTTTGGTGACAAGCCAAATTTCATCAGCCTTGTGAGGTTGAAGAGGCGCTGCTGCGCCTTCTTCACAACGCTGTCTTTGTGGGTGGACCAATTCAGTTTGTCCGTGATGTGTACGCAGAGGAACTTAAAACGTACTACCCTCTCCACTACTGTCCCGTCGATGTGGATAGTGGGGGTGCTCCCTCTGCTGTTTCCTGAAGTCAATCAAACAATCATCTCCTTTGTTTGGTTGACATTGAGTGTGAGGTTATTTTCCTGACACCACACTCCGAGGGCCCTCACCTCCTCCCTGTAGGCCGTCTCGTCGTTGTTGGCAATCAAGCCTACCACTGTAGTGTCGTCCGCAAACTTGAGGAGTGAGTTGGAGGCGTGCATGGACACGCAGTCGTGGGTGAACAGGGAGTACAGGAGAGGGCTCAGAACGCACCCTTGTGGGCCCCAGTGTTGAGGATCAGCGGGGTGGAGATGTTGTTACCTATCCTCACCACCTGGGGGCGGCCCGTCAGGAAGTCCAGTATCCAGTTGCACAGGGCGGGGTCGAGACCCAGGGTCTCGAGCTTGATGACGTGTTTGGAGGGTACTATGGTGTTAAATGCTGAGCTGTAGTCGATGAACAGCATTCTCACATAGGTATTCCTCTTGTCCAGATGGGTTAGGGCAGTGTGCAGTGTGGTTGCGATTGCGTCGTCTGTGGACCTATTGGGGAGGTAAGCAAATTGGAGTAGGTCAGGGTGTCAGGTAGGGTGGAGGTGATATGATCCTTGACTAGTCTCTCAAAGCACTTCATGATGACGGAACAGGAACAATGGTGGCCCTCTTGAAGCACGTGGGAACAGCAGACTGGGATAAGGATTGATTGAATATGTCCGTAAACACACCAGCCAGCTGGTCTGCGCATGCTCTGAGGACGCGGCTGGGTATTCTGTCTGGGCCTGCAGCCTTGTGAGGGTTAACACGTTTATATGTTTTACTCACGTCGGCTGCAGTGAAGGAGAGTCCGCAGGTTTTGGTAGCGGACCGTGTCAGTGCCACTGTATTGTCCTCAAAGTGGGCAAAAAAGTTATTTAGTCTGTCTGGGAGCAAGACATCCTGGTAGAGGGAGAAACATGGGGAATCAAACTGCCCATCTATGGGAGGAACGGGGGAATCTCATATTTGACCCATTATCGTGCGGGTGTCAGGGTTAAAAGGATACATTTTTCTAGGAATTGTACAATGCTTTCAGAAAGTATTCATACTACTTGACTGAATTCAAAATGGATTCAATTCATATTTTTTCACCCATGTACACATAATACTCCATATTGAGAGTGAAAACATGTTTTTTGAAATGTTTACAAATGTACTGAAAATGAAATGCATAAATATCTCATTTACATAATTATTCACAGCCCTGAGTCAATACTTTGTAGAAGCACCTTCGGCAGCGATTACAGATGTGAGTCTCTCTGGGTAAGTGTCTAAGAGCTTTCCACACCTGGATTGTGCAACACATGACCATTAGTATTTTCTAAATTCTTCAAGCAGATTTAAGTCAAAACTGGAACTTGGCCACTCAGAAACATTTACTGTTTTCTTGGTAAGCAACTCCAGTGTAGATTTGGCCTTGTGTTTTAGGTTATTGTCCTGCTGAAAGGTGTATTTGTCTCCCAGTGTCTGGTGAAAAGCAGATTGAGACAGGTTTTCCTCTAGGATTTTGCCTGTGTTTAGCTCCATTCCATTTTTATCCTGAAAAACTCCCCAATACTTAACGATTACAAGCATACCCATAATGTAATACAGCCACCACTATGCTTGAAAATATGGAGAGTGGTACTCAGTAATGTGTTGGATTTGCACCAAATATAACACTTTGTATTCAGGAAAAAAGTGAATTGCTTTGCCATATTTGTTGCAGTATTAAGTTAGTGCCTTGTTGCAAACAGAATGCATGTTTTGGAATATTTGTATTTTGTACAAGCTTCCTTCTTTTCACTTTGTTTCCTTCTTTTCACTTTTGGTTAGAATTGTAGAGTAACTACAATGTTGTTGATAATCCATCCACCTGCCAGGTGTGGCATATCAAGAAGCTGATTAAACAGCATGATCATTACACAGGTGCACCTTGTGCGGAGGACAATAAAAGGTCACTCTAAAATGTGCAATTTTGTTACGCAACACAATGACACAGATGGCTCACGTTTTGAGGGACCTTTTTTGAAAGCACCTGTACATGACCAAGCAACGTGACAAATCTCCACCATTTTGAAGTGGATCTGTAGTGGATTTTACAGCCCAGTAGCAAGCGATCTGCTTTAGTTTCTAAGATGATCGAGCTCTGTCAAGGGAAAAGCTGTTTTTTTACATATTGTGTGTATTTATTTATTCAGAACACATTTACGATAGTTGGGAATGTCAATTATTGCATTCAAAATACTTTTTTCAAAATACTTACCTTTATGTTCGCTTGCTGGACAGGTAAACGCCCCTGAGTACTAAACTGTAAACCAATCAAAACTTGTGTATTGCTGATCAAGTCTGCCAATCACGTTATCCATATCTAAGGTAGCTGGTGACAGAGTGCTAGATATCTGTCCGACGAACTGCTATCATGTAAAGTATTTTTTTTTATGTGTAATCTAACTATTTAATCATAGACATGTGATACCATCATTGCAAGCTGTAAAATGACTCCCAGCTTAGATTACAACAACCAGCTAGCTAGTTACGACAAGTAGATGTGTTGCTAGCTAGCAGGAGCAGATTGTCGGTTCAAAGGAGCGTTTTTAGCTATCAGTTTATTCCAAGTAATAATTTAAGACTACAAAAATCTATAGGACAAGTAGTGTAAAGCTAATACAGTCATCAAGGCAGGAACCAGTAATTGCATTCATACTGACAAATAAGAAATGCCACATTGCCTGTCAATAGTTGGAATAAGATGATTGCAGAGCACCCTGCCTCAGACTGTAAGGATGTTCACTTTCTAGCTCACAAACTACATGCCTTTGCTGTAATTATTTATTTGATTAATTATTGTATCTCACTTTTGTCTCACATTCAGCTCTCCTGTCCAGCTCCCAGAGATCAACCAAGTGCTCTTCACCAAGCATGGGCTGATTCATTCACCTGTGAGGAGAACCATCCTACAGCAGTTTGAACTAGACCTGCCGTCACTGTTTAGAAATTGAGACCAAATATGCATTTGCCTATTGTCTTCTTCGTGGATTTTACACAGTCTAGAGCATTTTAGAGTTGACGAACACCAACTACAGATACATGTGCTTGTTTGAGCATCTTGAAGACTAAATTCAATGTAAAATAAGTTTAACAGGTGATGAACAGATTATTTTACTATTGTAACATGCAGTGGGGAGAATTATATTGCCCTGTCAGGAGGCCAGACTTTTGCCATAGATGGTAGAGTTCTCATCTTGGACCACACAAGCTTAAGATTGCATTTTGCTAAGGCACTTGTCTCTCCCAACATTGGTGAGCTACATTGGTGACCAGGGTGGGATCCTTTCAATACGACTATGGGGCCGGGGTACACACACCCCTAGAAGAGGAGGAATACTGAAGCATGTATTATGCAGTTTTACAGTCTCCATCAGAGGCCCAGGCTTTTGGCATAGATGGTAAAGCTCTCATTTCTGGACTGCAGCATTGTGCCCTCCACTGCACTTGATATACATTGACTGTTAGGTTACACTATATTTATATGCTTCAAATACTGCCTGAGAGACACCTTTGCTATTTGTCTCTGTACTCAAATGGTGAAACACTATTTGTGATGGTGTTCTTTGTTTGAATGTATGTGCATGGACTGTACATTATTGAAAACATGTCTCACACTCAGTCATACTTAGTAGAATAAGGAATGGATTGGAAAGATTTTGGCATCATCAACTTTTAGAAGGTTAGTAGGAAAGTTTTGAATTTAAACCCCCGAAATATATTCATATTCACAGAACATTTAGTATATGAAACTCAAACATTCATTTCCCATCCGCTATTTCTATAATGCCACAGGCACTTTATCATTATCCATACCTGATATTCCAATGACTCTAACATTATGCATGCCCACCATGGTATTGGGCAGCTGCTATTTGAGATCTCATCTGGTTTAGAAACCAAACTCTGGTTAATTTATTGCAGAGCACAATGCACAACTGTTTTTAGAGAAGATTGTATTGCAAGGGATGCTATATGTGTAGGCTATGCCATGTGTATTGGCTAATATGCATATGCAGCTGTCGTTTTTAAACCTTCATTCTAGCATACAGTACATAACACACAGACCGCTTTCTTCCTACATGTTTCTATTTGGGTTTCTATGCAAAGTATATGATTGATTGTTTCTTTAAGCCTGCAGCGAGATACTTGAAATTAGATATATAATCATGATTGATAAAACATGATTGATAAAACATTTGAATTCACTGACAGATAGCTAATGAAACACAAATGTACATTTACAGTAGCTGGCTAGGCTAGTCAAACTGTAACATTGGCTAGCTTTCAATAAAATGGCTAAATGGTCGACGGAGGTACCTCTTCATATGATCAAGACAATTCATATTGCATGCTGCATATTTCAAGTACACTCGAAAACAGATATGTATCTTATTTCAGTCTTTGGGAGCTAGCTATATCTGTTCCTCTTCATCAGACAGCAGGTCGCGTTTTTAAGAGGCTGTGTTGAGATCGTCGATCACAAGGGGTGTGTACAGGAGTACTGATTGGTTACAAGTTTAGCATTTCAGCAAATTTGCCTGAGCAGACAGTGTTAAAATATAGAAAATGTGCAAGAATTGAAGGTGCCCAAATGTTTTATAATCATCATAAGAATGTTTAACTGTCATATACAAAAAAAATCTGATCATCCTCGATGGGGATCGATCAACATCACGTTTTTCAGCTTCAGCCCACCACCTATGTGTAGCAAAGCACTGCCACAAAGCATTATATTTTACAAGGAATGCTGCAGAAGAAGCAAACTCCTTCCTATGCAACTCTTTTGTCCGTGCGCTCGCAAAGACACAAGGTTGGTTGGTGTACCCCAGCTGGTTAGTGGGCCTGCACACACAGCTGGCTGTTTAAACCTCTTTGAAAACAGCCTATACTATATTTTCCTCTATAAAAGATTATCTTTTTTTCACTTTATTTCACCTTTATTTAACCAGGTAGGCAAGTTGAGAACAAGTTCTCATTTACAATTGCGACCTGGCCAAGATAAAGCAAAGCAGTTCGACAGATACAACGACACAGAGTTACACATGGAGTAAAACAAACATACAGTCAATAATACAGTATAAACAAGTCTATATACGATGTGAGCAAATGAGGTGAGAAGGGAGGTAAAGGCAAAAAAGGCCATGGTGGCAAAGTAAATACAATATAGCAAGTAAAACACTGGAATGGTAGTTTTGCAATGGAAGAATATGCAAAGTAGAAATAAAAATAATGGGGTGCAAAGGAGCAAAATTAATGAATTAATTACAGTTGGGAAAGAGGTAGTTGTTTGGGCTAAATTATAGGTGGGCTATGTACAGGTGCAGTATTCTGTGAGCTGCTCTGACAGTTGGTGCTTAAAGCTAGTGAGGAAGATTAGTGTTTCCAGTTTCAGAGATTTTTGTAGTTCGTTCCAGTCACTGGCAGCAGAGAACTGGAAGGAGAGCTTCATGCGATTGAACAAGTCACAGGAAGCATGCGCTCGTTTCATTCCTTCCTTGTAGACAGAATAAAACAGGGTTGGGTGGATTACTTGAAACATTTACTAGCCTAATGTAAGTCTACTAATTCATGTATGAATAAATCAGAAACCTACACATATTCAATAACCGAGAAGAAACAAAGAAATTGAAAGAAAAGGTATTCATTTATTTATTTTAAGTATTTTAACCTGCTAATAATTCATTTTCTTTAAATTTGCTCTAGCATCAAATGATCAATGATGAAATAAAAACATGTCATCCCCCACAAATGATGCAGCACCCCCAGTTGGGCCAATTGAGATATTGCGTGACTAACACATTTCTGTTAATTACTATAGTTCCCACCTTGGGCCAATCAGTGTAATTTTGTAAATGCTGGATCTCTATAGTGTCACGGCCCCCCCCTCCTCTGCAGTGAGGGAGCGGATCCTCCTGCAGGCAGAGGAGGGTCGTTAGTGATTGGAGTCACCTGGGCTCAGGGTATTTAAACTGCTGCTTCACTAATCTCTCTCTCTCTCTCTCTCTGCTCCTCCAGGTATGATTCTGTTTTGCTTGTTCCTTTGTATTTTTGCATAGTTTTCACTCAGTCATACACAGATTCATGCATCCCTGAACTTTACATACACCTTACATTATGATATGTTCACACCTCATTCATTTTTCTTTGTTTAAAGTTAATAGTTTTGGTTTACAATAAAGAACCTTTTTGATTGGCTTATACCTGTTGTTCGCGTCCCCTCATTTTTTCCACAGGCTATGTGCCGGCCTGTGACCACAGTAAGATGCATCATTCACCCAACTCTTGACAAGATCGGTCCAGTGCTGACTGATATATTGCTTGTGACTAATGTAGAAATGAACGGACGGAGACAGATCCACAGTCCCCTCCCCGATTTCATTGTGGGGGACAAATATGCGGTACGATAGTTCCTTGAAAAGTAGACTGAAACATCATTTGTTGGATAGGAGTTGCCATTAGAAAGGCACTGAGCCTTGTTCTGGCCGATCCCCTCGAACAACAGCAAGCTCTTTATCGATTGGAGGAGTATTAGACTACGAGTGATTGACACCAATATGTAATGTCTGCCTGTAGCCAAAGCACCAGTTGCATTTTTTCAATATGACAAGATGGAATGTGACTGACCTGCACAGGTAGGAAAGTGTCCAGATGACTGTGAGCTGATTGCCAAGTAGATTAGGTGTGAATGTTCTGAAAGATTATTCTAGATTCATCTGACAACTTTACCATGGACACCTGATGGGCCATCAGCAGAACAATAGATAATATCCCTAAATTGATGTTGGTCATCTGCTATTGTCTGCTTGATCAAAAGCAGCGTTGAGTAAGATTGAACAAAAAAAGAAATATATGGGATGTTTCAAACCGGACTTTTTTTTACAAACTGCCCCTGTAATTCTTTATTTTAGGTTTTTATTCTGGGCGTGAAGATATGTCAACATCATGTCTAGACGATAGGAAACAACAGAGGGAGCACCCCCCTCTCCACATCGACGGGACAGCGTGGAGAAGGTTGAACGTTTCAAGTTACTCTGCGTACACATAACAGACGAACTGAAATGGTCCACCCACACAGACAGTGTGATGAAGGCGCTACAGCGCCTCTTCAACCTCAGTAGGCTGAAAAAATTAGACTTGTCACCTAAAACTCTCACAAATTTTTGCAGATGCACAATTGAGAGCATCCATTCGGGCTGTATCACTGCCTGGTACGGCAACTGCACCACCTACAAGCTCAGGGCTCTCCAGAGGGTGGTGCGGTCTGCAAAATGCATCACCGGGGGCAAACTACCTGCCCTCCAGGACACCTACAGCAACCGATGTCACAGGAAGACCAAAAAGATCATCAAGGACAACAACCACCCGAGCCACTGCCTGTTCACTCCGCTTTCATCCAGAAGGCATGGTTAGTACAGGTGCATCAAAGCTGGGACCGAGAGACTGAAAAACAGCTTCTATCTCAAGGCCATCAGACTGTTAAACAGCCATCACTAACACAGAGAGACTGCTGCCTACATACAGACTTGAAATCATTGGCCACTCAAACAAATGGATCACTAGTCACTTTATTAATGCCACTTTACACAGTTACACTGGCATCTCGTGCTTGGCTTCCAAATATATATATTATGTCCACATAATATTAAAATTGAGGAAGTGAGCTCATAATCATAGCAGGGCCAGCACCATACCACTGTTGGCTTGCTTCTGAAGCTAAGCAGGGTTGCTCCTGGTCAGTCCCTGGATGGGAGACCAGATGCTGCTGGAAGTGGTGTTGGAGGGCCAGTAGGAGGCACGCTTTCCTCTGGTCTAAAAAAAATATCCCTATCCCCCAGGGCAGTGATTGGGGACACTACTCTGTGTAGGGTGCTGTCTTTTGGACGGGATGTTAAACGGGTGTCCTGACTCTCTGAGGTCAATTAAAGATCCCATGGCACTTATCGTAACAGTAGGGGTGTTAACCCTGGTGTCCTGGCTAAATTCCCAATCTGGCCCTCAAACCATCACGGTCACCTAATAATCCCCAGTTTACAATTGGCTCATTCGTCCCCCTCCTCTCCCCTGTAACTATTCCCCAGGTCGTTGCTGTAAATGAGAACGTGTTCTCAGTCAACTTACCTGGTAAAATAACGAATAAAAAATTAAAGGGGTGCTGAGGGCTCTGCACCAACCCCTGAAAAATGCTATGGTCATAATAACTATTTTAATGATCCATGGTAGATGTCCCTCCTAACGAAAAGGCCCCCATCCCAATGATGTGAGCTGCTGAACAGCGCACTTGCACTTGAGATGCATTTATGGATGAGTGAGTGAACTTGCCATTTTCCAAAACTTTTTAATGTAGGCCATTCATATGAAAAATGTGTGCAGGACTATGTTTTATATATTTATTTGGTTCTAAGCATCAATTTATCGAAACATCAGGAGACCCTGAATTTTGCCAAAAATCTAGACTAGAATTGTTAATCTCCCGCCATATAAAAATGACTGACATGGCAGCGCTGATGTGAGTGAATAAATGTTGATTGGAATCATGAGAAAGTTGATACATAAGACTTGATGGTGAGAGCCCACTAATAGATTGACATGCAGTCCCTTTAAAATCATAGCCTGTTTCCATTTCTATACAAGTATTTCTTACCAGTATTGGCCTTTTACTAGATCCGAATATTTTCGCATGAACTGTATAACTGCTCAAATTCTGTAGCCCTTTACACTCGTAGCCGTATACAGGTTGAAAATGGCAGATTTGGGCACTAATAAGCTTCTAAGTTGGAACGTTGTGGCTGTACAATAACATGCTACACATGACATCAGAGCTCTGGCTCTGTGCTTCACAGCGCTGTATGGGTTTTGACTGACAGCCATTCTGAACTTGAGCACAGCACACGACAAGAAGTTGCCCCCATCCCTCCCTCCTTCTAAATGGGTAACTTCTGCTAATTTTTTGTTGACTGGGTGAGGGAAATGTGGTAAATTACGAGGACTCCTGTGTATTTTGAAAGATGAGACATTGAGGATTATAATAAATACTGCTTTGATGTCATACCAGCAAGCCAAACACTGTGAATCCAAATGTGCATAAAACTTATGTAATATACAGTGTCAATGTTTATGATCAGTATGTTTGATATTCAGTTACAAGATGAGATGGCTTTATACCCTGAACAAAAAATATAAATGTTACATGCAACAACTTCAAAGATTTTACTGAGTTAAAGTTCATATAAGGAAATCAGTTAGGCCCTAATCTATGGATTTCACATGACTGGGAATACAGATATGCATCTGTTGAAAACCAGCCATTATCTGGTGTGACCACCATTTACCTCCTGCAGTTAGACACATCTCCTTCACATAGAGTTGATCGGGCTGTTGATTGTGGCCTGTGGAATGTTGTCCCACTCCTCTTCAATGGCTGTGTGTAGTTGCTGGATATTGGCGGGAACTAGAACACGCTGTTGTACAAGTCGATCCAGAGCAACCCAAACATGCTCAATGAGTGACATGTCTGGTGAGTATCCAGGAATTGTGTACAGATCCTTACGACATGGGACTGTGTATTATCCTTCTGAAACAAACATGAGGTGATGGTGGTGGATGAATGACATGACAATGGGCCTTAGGATCTTGTCACGGTATCTCTGTGCATTCAAATTGCCATCAAAAAATTCCATTGTGTTCATTGTCCGTAGCTTATGCCTGCCCATACCATAACCCCACCGCCACCATGGGGCACTCTGTTCACAAAGCTGACATCAGTAAACCTCTCGCCCACAAGATGCCATCTGCCCCGTACAGTTGAAACCGGGATTCATCTGTGAAGAGCACACTTCTCCAGCGTGCCAGGGGCCATCGAAGGTGAGCATTTACCCATTGAAGTCGGTTACGACGCTGAACTGGAGTCAGGTCAAGACCCTGGTGAGGACGACGAGCATGCAGATGAGCTTCCCTGAAATGGTTTCTGACAGTTTGTGCAGAACTTCTTCAGTTGTGCAAAACCAGAAAACCCTCAAAACTTGAGATGTCTGTGGCCTTGAGTTGTGTCACAAAACAGCACATTTTGGAGTGCCCTTTTATTGTCCCCAGCACAAGGTGCATCTGTGTAATGACCATGCTGTTCAATCAGCTTCGGCATTTGGCACACCTGTCAGGTGGATGGATTATCTTGGCAAAGGTGAAATTCTCAATAACAGGGAGTAAACAAATTTGTGCACAAAATTTGAGAGAAATAGGTTTTTTTTGTGCATATGGAACATTTCTGGGATCTTTTATTTCAGCTCATGAAACATGTGACCAACAATTTACATGTTGCATTTATATTTTGGTTCAGTGCTTTGATGTCATAGAAATAAGCCAAACACCCTTAATGCCAAATGTGCATTTCACATTTCCATATCCTAAAACTCATGTAATATACAAGGTCAACGTTTATGATCACAATGTTTGATGTACAGTTACAAGATGACATGGTGTTATACCCAGGGTTGTCCTGAACAGAATGAGCCACAGTGCGTACAGTGCGTTTGTTGTATTGTGAATAAAATTTGCTGCGAACCACGATTCTGAATGCACTTATAACATTATATGCACACCAAAATTACGATCTGCTTCTCTGAATTGCCTTTTGAAAGCCTAACACTATAAAAACTGTATTTTTAATAATTTAGCTAGCCATTTTGGCAATAAAACAAGCTTTCAAATTATACATTTAAAGGCGGGGATGCAGGGCTCGGCTGTGTTCCAAACAAAAGAATTACAGGTGTGGTTGCTCTCCTCCCTCAACAGCTTGAAGCTCAAAAAGCACCTAAATAACCACGCTTCCATCCACAGGTTTTATACGCATAGTCATATACCGTGTAAAAAAAATCACCACATCTGTGATGGAAACAGAAAGTTGCGGCTGACCTTTATAATTGCCAACAGATAATGTGTTAGTTCGATATTGTGGGATCTTTTAGTGTCTGTAAAATTTATTATGCGAGAAATGGCGGTGGAAAGTTAACTTGGAGTCACGCGATGATATGGTGTGTAGTCCTCTCTACTACTACTCCGGAAACCATGCAGTTTATTAGACTACAGATTAAATAAATGATGATGACCACAGGTTGGTGAAACCATGCAGTTTATTAGACTACAAATTAAATAAATGAGGATGACCACAGGGTGGTGAAAGAGCACGGTGATCTTCATGCTCTTTTCCAATAAGTATCGAGGGTCTTATTCTGGTGACATGATGATCGAATATTGACAGCCATTTGACAAATTAAAAAATTCTCGCTCTTATCCATAATAATCTCATCATGTAGGATACCGGTAGAGTTTAACATGCGATGGAAACCGACTTATTCGGTACACGAAAATGTAAGCGATAAAGTACATTTTGAGTGCACTACGTCATCATGCGGCGATTTTTATCGACCACATTTCCATTTGATGAAAACATACCACTGGTGGGAGGGACAATGCACGTATTTTATTTATGCGGATTCTAGACTTTTCGCATGAAAATCTGTCGCCAATTGGATGTAAACCTAACTACAGTTGAATACCCTTCTTTGAGTCATAGGTACATTGAAAATACTTAAACTGTGTACACTTTGGAGAGGTGTGTGGCCACTTGGAGACCCTAGTTAGTCCTCTCAATCAAACCCTTTAAAAACATTTTGTCTTATGTTGCACCAACCACACATATTCAAATCGATACTAAATATATCGAGAATATTTTTATCATCAAATGCGGCGAAAGGTACAGTAAAAGTAAATTGCGCATAAAATCAACTGTGTAATGTTTGGATTCAGTCTTGTGTCAGGTGAATTGTTAATAACATTCTCATAAACACAAACAAGCAATAGGCCACAGCTCGCTTCACAGCTGCTTCCCGCCAAAATACAATGAAACTCGAGGTATTGTAGCCCCCAGCGCTCTGTACGTAGCGTTGGACCCTATCTGGCGCGCTTTGCTTGTTGCTTTTGACGCCACAAGCCAGCTCCGTCTCGATTTTGCCGCCCGCCGCCCTATTTCCATTGAAGTCAATTAGATCTTTGCCTGTGTAAGCACTCCTTAACGCCAGCACTCTGAAACAGAGACAAGAATGGCAGTAAACCGGCAGTAACCAGATGGCCCATATCTTTCCCATAATGCCCCAGACACTAAACCAGTGTATTGAACTTAAAGGGTTCTGTCCGAATACCCATACTTGCGTTCTATATAGTAGGCATTCAGGGCCTGTGAAAAAAATGTAGCAGGCTTTAAATGCCCGGATGTCGTACTCATTTCGGTTTTTAATCTCATAGAATTTGCTGCAAACTATTGAGGAAGATAATCATTTTTCGAGACCCACGTGTATTTGACGTTTATTGGGATGAACTAAGCGATATCCGCTAGCAATCTGCAAAGTCAAAACTGTCTATATCGTAAAAATGTGTATATACAAAATGAGTTTAGGGATTCTGGTTAGCAGTTTAGGGTAAAAATTAGGTTTGAAATCAGATTTTATGACTTTGTGGCTGTGCCAGGTAGTGCAGAGCTGCCTCCAGAACAAGATTCCTGACGAAAAACACTCATGTATGACAACAGCTGATAATCAATTGAGGGTACTAGCTGTTCCAAAATGAACGATTGGAGGGAATCAACGCAATTGCGCATTAAATGACCCATTCTGAGTAGGATGGGTTTATGCTGAGATGTGTTGCTTACTGCCTTCGTGTTTTACTAAACAGTACGTTCTAACTAGTATGTAGTACGATTTGTACACAGTATGCAATTTAAATAAGTAATAGGCAAGCAAGATTGTGGACACTGCCCATGACTGCATGCTGACAGGCCTGTACCAGCAAGGCCTATACCAGCAGCTCTGATGGGTGTATTGTTTCATGTTATTACTCAATATGCTGAGTAATGTTTACAACAATGAAAAATCTAATTTGGTCATCATCATAGTTTAGAATTGTTTGAAGCAAAAATATATTCGCAAATTCTCCAAGTAACTCAATTTTCACATCTAACAGCACACAGATAACCACTAATGACACACTTGCTATCCAACATCATTTGAGAGTCAAGCACTTCTAATCCTAGGAACTAGGATTCTCAGTAGCTAGCGACTAGCCTTTCTGGGAGACCTTACAATTAATTATTGTCTGACAACTTCTCTTGTCCCCGCTCTATCTCTATAGAACAGAGACTCGGAGCTCTAGGGCCCAGAAAATAATAAGACAGAACCTACTCCCTTCCATAGAAGACACCTGCCTACTTCGCTGGGGAAAGAGGGCCTCTCTGCTCTCGTGGCTGACATTGCCTTTCCTTTGACAAGATTCTGTGACCAGGTCTATAGCCTAAGGGTGTTAAAGCTCACATACAGCTTGTCAGCTAGTGAGAGATACACACCGTGACCTGTTAAAGCCAGAGAAGTAGAAAAACCCCACAGGATATTACACGACTTCAAGACGAAAGGAGTACAGCAATAACGTACTACCAGGTGGTCTTGTCTTGCAGATCAAGTAGTTGCACTTGCTGATATTCTGATATGCCAGTGAAATTCAAGTGAAACTGGCATAGGAGAAGTGCAGCTCTCTCTCTCTCTCTCTCTCTCTCTCTCTCTCTCTCTATTACATATGAATTTAAGCAACCGATCACAATCCTCCTACACTGCTCTCATCTGATTCTGTTATTCAGACAGCAAGCCAGCCACACAGCACTATTTGTTCCAATAGTATTGGCCATGCACTGAGCTCAAACCGCTGGCTCTAAATGTAATGCAGTAGAAAAGGTCATTCCAAAAGTTCAACAAAAGTGATCAGAATGTCAAGTGAAGAACCAGCGAGCCATTCACCATACATTGGATCCAGTGCGCTTAGGAAAACGCAATAAACGCAAAGAACATCTAATATTGGTCTCTTATGTTTCAGAGTCTTACTTATTATAGCCATGAAGTAATAATGTTGAAGTCTCATTATGTTGAAGCTTTCAATATATTCTCAATACAATGTCGTACAGTAGCAAAGCCATTCAGTTTTTATTAAATCTGTTGTTAACGTCATTTCATAAGTTAAGTAAACAAGTCGTCTTGTCTGGTCGACTCAGCAAGACATGTTTGATCTGCTAGTGCACACTGTGGGCAGTGAGTCACCCATAATTTCATGTTAATATCATGTTTCTATATCGGTGCGTGAGTCAATAGATTAGTCATGTAAATGTATATACAAACACATTTATTGCACATTAGCAAGGATCAAAGTGATTTGAATTATATTACATGCAACTATGTATGTTTCTGTTGTAGACTTAAAAGCACTATAGCCCAAAAAATAAATATATATGTATTATTTTTGCATTCTTTTTTTGTTTTCAACTGAGAGATATAGTAGCATTGACCTAACTACATTGGATAACGATATTGGTTGCATATTGATTTGATTAGAATGATTTCAATAACAATCAGGTTAAGTAAATCAGTTTCCACTCCAGAAGAATAGCAAATGCCAATAGAAAAATAAATGCTGCTACATTTGCATTCAAAGGTACTCTCACTAATATGTCCCATCTGTCAAACTAAGTGCTCTAGCAACAACATGGTATTACAGGAGCAGTGAACAGAAACAGTGACTGGCAAAACAAATCACAAAAAATAAGCAATTCTTCAAATGTAACACCCACTCTTCATTTAAGCTTCGCATCATGCTACCAACAATGATCAATAACAGAGTAGCTAGTAGCTACTAGTATTTTCTAGTTCTAGTTCTAATCAGCTAGCGACTAGCCTTTCTGGGCGGGAGGGTAGCCTAGTGGTTAGAGTGTTGGACTAGTAACTGGAAGGATGCAAGTTCAATCCCCTGAGCTGACAAGGTACAAATCTGTCGTTCTGCCCCTGAACAGGCAGTTAACCCACTGTTCCTAGGCCGTCATTGAAAATAAGAATGTGTTCTTAACTGACTTGCCTAGTTAAATAAAGGTAAAAATCAAAAATCAAAGGCCCTCCATTCCCTCTGCAGAACTGTACCACAAATATAATGGCACATGTATTCCCCACTGCAGTAAGAGAACACCTTTGAGGGAATCAGATAATTAAATCCGGGGATAATACAGACTCAGAAGAAATCAGAGAGCCTGTCCGGGGAAAATAAAGGACACTTTAATGTATCTCTATGAATGTAATGCCTGGAAAGGAGCTTAACTTCCACTCTAACCATTCGTGTTGGAGGAGAGGAATATAAGTCTGTATGAGTCATTATATCCTATTTTCCATGGAACTGCAACGGTAGTAATCTATGGAACACGGAGCCATAATGTCAGTTAATAAGTTATTGACACGAATAGATTTTCAGCCGCAACAAACAGTCAGCAAGTCAGTCACTTCGTGATGCAGTTTAAGTTGTGCTATAGGCTACGAACACTGGGAATATAGATAGGGGTAAAGAAAATACAGCAGCCTAGGCTGAGCCATAGCGAGCATCTCCTTGCACATTTTCTGAGACACCGTGCAGAAATGACAGGTTACAAGGTTACAGGTCGTCATTCAATCGTATAGGGCTCTAAATTAGTTGTAGGTAGTTGCAGGCAGGCACGTCGTGTTCTGAATGCTGAACTTATTTTTGAAATGAAAGGAGATCCACCCACGATGTATGCGGTGACTGAAAGAAACCCGTAGGAGTGAATGGACTTATGTCAGCACCATGGACAGCTCCATTGTTACCGCTATACAGTGCGCAAAAGTCATTCCTACACACCATAGCCATACACGTTGCTATACACTGTTTTCTCACAGATTTCCAACTTCTCAGCTACAAGCTATAGCCTACAGGCTGACTGTAAAAGTATAGTGGTTTTGGAGAGTGTACAGAATGTATGGCCACACGGATTTGACGCTGCCTCGGTGCGCAAGACCCGTGCGTTTCTCCTGTTCAGGAATTTCATGATGCACGTTTCATGATTCACCTCCAATTGAACACAAATACAGTAGGGCTGCCGACTGTTTCAGGAGAGTCCATCGTGCACTGCCAATGAGTCACACTACGGACCTAGGATGCAGAAATGTGGCTGCGTGTCCCATTGATATTATTTTAGTACAATGCTGACCACATCCAGGGCATCCAAACAGAATTCAGAGACAGAGAAAAACGGGGCCAGTATAACCTTTCCCGGCCGGAACATGTTTCTGTGAAACTGTGGGAAAATAAATCAAATCTGTGTTGATAGCCTAAGTTAAAACATAAACCGTTAAGAAAGCCGCAGTTGTAGAAGCCTATCTGACAGACTATAATAATATTGGTAACGTATGCTAGTCAACCTAAAACGAACGTGTTATTAACTATAAAAGCTGCTGTGTCCGAGGAGAATAGTCTACCCCAACATTTATAATGGTATGGTATTATAGTACCATTAATGTCATTGATATCCCACCCATGTGTTGAGAATTACATTTAAATGGGTTAAAACCTATTTTTGTGACAGGGAATGTTGGAGTAGCCTATACTGCATAATTAATACACATTTTCTCAATTATTCAGAAAACTGATTAAAAAATCCTGTCGCATTTGTCTTCTTCATTCATTAGTTGTCTTATCCAATCACACGCATATATTACCAAACGCCCAGATAACACGCAACATATAAGCATCCCTAAATTATCAAACAAGTATTGTCAATTTCTCTCATTCAAACACAATTGCCTTCTTACCTGTCGTATTCCACTTGCGATGAAAAATAAATATGCCAGCAAATATGCCACGACAGATGTACGATTCAGTGTATGGTGCGCAACGACTTTCTTAGTTCCAGCCTCAGCCCGGTTGCAGATTAGTCTCGTGTGTGACGGGCTTTATTTAATTAGGCTCGCGAATAAGCATGCGTTGGATGTTCCCACTTCTAGCAGCGGTGCTCCATTCTCCAGCTCTGAGTGCCTCTCACTACCGGCTTGCCCTATTTCAACGGCTTTAGTCTACACTTCTTTTGACGTCACCCGCTGCATACAAATATCTGCAGACTCCGCGCCACGAGCGACACTTGTGTCCACGTTTATGTGGCATGTTTGACCTGTGAACCCCAACTGGGCAGGTAGCCACAGAAAATGAAAAACTGTTTTATAATACTCGTTAAGGGGCTTGCTCATACATTATTATGCCAAGTCTTACAATGCATTATAATACCAACATAAGGTCGGCCTACTCCTCCTCTCAGTGTTAAAGTTACCAATGTGTTCACTTAGTTAATATCATCATTCTACTTACATGAACTTGCTTTTATTTGTTAAACTTGGCAAACAGGACTGTCATTAGATTGGTAGACATGCACTGTCATTGATATGACAGGCTTTTTTCTCTACCCTGTTATAGCAGTGCCAAATCTGTCAGCACAGACCCTTATTAAATTACTGCATCAATGGCTAATCAACATCATGCTATTACTTTTCAAAAGCTATTAGATGCCAGGGACAGATGCTTTGCCATATCAGAACACATTTCAGAAATGATACATTGTAGTCCAGACAATCTGTCAGGATACAATTAATTATGAACATTAATTTTACAGCAGTCTACCTAATGTCCATCAGTAACGTCAGGTGTTTCCATGGTTAAATGGTTAAGCCCCTCTTAACATCATGGAGTTGGTGGCTCCTATCTGCTAACCCAGGGTCACATTTCTCTATCCTCCCAATGGTTAAGGAACAATTCCATGGTAATGGATTATGCTGAGACTCTCTCTCTCTCTCTCTCTCTCTCTCTCTCACCCACCCACCCGCCCACCCTCGTCTGTCTCTCTCCTTATGTTGGCCTTCTCTCCTTATCCAGCATGCCACACTCTATGGAATCAAAAGGCTTCCACTGCTAATAAAATTATTTATTTTCTTGATAAATATTTCAGAGCTGTATGCAATTTTGATGGATGCCCCATTATGGTATCTTGTAAGGATTGATAATACCATGTGTTGTGTCTCTCCCTGCTTAAACACAATTGTTAATTGAGGGAAGTCATCAAGTGAGAAGGAATGTGAGTGGATGTAGAGTTCAAAAAGAATTGGGTCAGTGTGAGGAGGTTAGCCTGAGATGGAAGTAGTCTGAGTTCGCCCCTTACCATAGATCTAGTATTAGATCACCCACTCCCATATCTTGACTTTAGGGTAATTCCATAGTAACGGAATTAAGGTGAGACTCAGATTTTTTACTTTAAAATGTATACCAGACACAAACGATTGATTTCAGAGTTCAACAAACCATATAACTCTATGCACAAGGACTCCTTTTAACCATTTCCATGGAAAATTTCACAAAAACACATTTACAGGGATAACTGTGCAGACTCAACATTTGGTAACAGAATAAACTGATTATTCTGTTACAAAACTTTGAATCTGCACAGTTTTTCCAGTGTTTAAAAATAAATAAATTACTGTATAAATTGCTCAAAGTAGTCATTGTGCATTGAGTTGTATGGTTTGTTAAACTTTGAAATCAGTGTTTCTTGTTTGGTATCTGAGTCTCACCTTAATTCTGTTACTGTGGAATTGTCGTAAGGTCAAGATATAGGGTTGGGTGTTCTGATACTAGATCTATGGTAAGAGGCAAACTCAGGCTACTTCCATCTCAGGCTAACCTCCTCCACTGACCCATCTCTTTTTAAAATCTCCATCCACTCACTTCCTCTTTCCTTCTCACTTTCCCTCAATGAACCATTGTTTTTAAGCACGAGACACAACGCATGATGCTATTACCGATCCTTACAAGATACCAGAATGAGGACAGCTCTGAAATATTTATGCTCAATGTAACATTTATCAAGAAAATAAATAATTTTATTAACAGTGCAAGCCATAGACTTCTGCATGCTGGCCACCATAAGGAGAGAGACACAGAGGGGGAGAGAGAGACAACAGAGGGAGAGAGAGAGAGAGAGAGAGAGAGAGAGAGAGATACAAAGGAGGGAGAGAGAGATACAAAGGAGGGAGAGAGAGATACAAAGGAGGGAGAGAGAGATACAAAGGAGGGAGAGAGAGATACAAAGGAGGGAGAGAGTGATACAAAAGAGGGAGAGAGAGAGGGATAGATACAAAGGAGGGAGAGAGAGAGGGAGAGAGATACAAAGGAGGGAGAGAGAGAGAGAGATACAAAGGAGGGAGAGAGAGATACAAAGGAGGGGGGGAGAGAGAGAGAGATACAAAGGAGGGAGAGAGAGATACAAAGGAGGGAGAGGGAGAGAGAGAGAGCATACAAAGGAGGGAGAGGGAGAGAGACAGAGCATACAAAGGAGGGAGAGAGGGATACAAAGGAGGGAGAGGGAGAGAGACAGAGCATACAAAGGAGGGAGAGAGAGATACAAAGGAGGGAGAGAGAGATACAAAGGAGGGAGAGAGAGATACAAAGGAGGGAGAGAGAGATACAAAGGAGGGAGAGGGAGAGAGACAGAGCATACAAAGGAGGGAGAGAGAGATACAAAGGAGGGAGAGGGAGAGAGAGAGAGCATACAAAGGAGGGAGAGAGAGAGAGAGCATACAAAGGAGGGAGAGGGAGAGAGACAGAGCATACAAAGGAGGGAGAGAGAGATACAAAGGAGGGAGAGAGAGATACAAAGGAGGGAGAGGGAGAGAGACAGAGCATACAAAGGAGGGAGAGAGAGATACAAAGGAGGGAGAGAGAGATACAAAGGAGGGAGAGAGAGATACAAAGGAGGGAGAGAGAGATACAAAGGAGGGAGAGAGAGATACAAAGGAGGGAGAGGGAGAGAGAGAGAGCATACAAAGGAGGGAGAGGGAGATACAAAGGAGGGAGAGAGAGATACAAAGGAGGGAGAGAGAGATACAAAGGAGGAGAGAGAGATACAAAGGAGGGAGAGAGAGATACAAAGGAGGGAGAGGGAGAGAGAGAGAGCATACAAAGGAGGGAGAGGGAGAGAGACAGAGCATACAAAGGAGGGAGAGAGGGATACAAAGGAGGGAGAGGGAGAGAGACAGAGCATACAAAGGAGGGAGAGAGAGATACAAAGGAGGGAGAGAGAGATACAAAGGAGGGAGAGAGATATACAAAGGAGGGAGAGAGAGATACAAAGGAGGGAGAGGGAGAGAGAGAGAGCATACAAAGGAGGGAGAGAGAGATACAAAGGAGGGAGAGGGAGAGAGAGAGAGCATACAAAGGAGGGAGAGAGAGAGAGAGCATACAAAGGAGGGAGAGGGAGAGAGACAGAGCATACAAAGAGGAGAGGAGATACAAAGGAGGGAGAGAGAGATACAAAGGAGGGAGAGGGAGAGAGACAGAGCATACAAAGGAGGGAGAGAGAGATACAAAGGAGGGAGAGAGAGATACAAAGGAGGGAGAGAGAGATACAAAGGAGGGAGAGAGAGATACAAAGGAGGGAGAGGGAGAGAGAGAGAGCATACAAAGGAGGGAGAGGGAGATACAAAGGAGGGAGAGAGAGATACAAAGGAGGGAGAGAGAGATACAAAGGAGGGTGAGAGAGATACAAAGGAGGGAGAGAGAGATACAAAGGAGGGAGAGAGAGATACAAAGGAGGGAGAGAGAGATACAAAGGAGGGAGAGAGAGATACAAAGGAGGGAGAGGGAGAGAGACAGAGCATACAAAGGAGGGAGAGAGAGATACAAAGGAGGGAGAGAGAGATACAAAGGAGGGAGAGAGAGATACAAAGGAGGGAGAGGGAGATACAAAGGAGGGAGAGAGAGATACAAAGGAGGGAGAGGGAGAGAGAGAGAGCATACAAAGGAGGGAGAGAGAGATACAAAGGAGGGAGAGAGAGATACAAAGGAGGGAGAGAGAGAGAGAGAGAGCATACAAAGGAGGGAGAGGGAGAGAGAGAGAGCATACAAAGGAGGGAGAGAGAGATACAAAGGAGGGAGAGAGAGATACAAAGGAGGGAGAGGGAGAGAGAGAGAGCATACAAAGGAGGGAGAGAGAGATACAAAGGAGGGAGAGGGAGAGAGAGAGCATACAAAGGAGGGAGAGAGAGATACAAAGGAGGGAGAGAGAGATACAAAGGAGGGAGAGAGAGATACAAAGGAGGGAGAGAGAGAGATACAAAGGAGGGAGAGAGAGATACAAAGGGGGGAGACAGAGCATACAAAGGAGGGAGAGAGAGATACAAAGGAGGGAGAGGGAGAGAGAGAGAGCATACAAAGGAGGGAGAGAGAGAGAGAGCATACAAAGGAGGGAGAGGGAGAGAGACAGAGCATACAAAGGAGGGAGAGAGAGAGATACAAAGGAGGGGAGAGAGACAGAGCATACAAAGGAGGGAGAGAGAGATACAAAGGAGGGAGAGAGAGATACAAAGGAGGGAGAGAGAGATACAAAGGAGGGAGAGAGAGATACAAAGGAGGGAGAGAGAGATACAAAGGAGGGAGAGAGGAGACAAGAGGGAGCGAGAGATACAAAGAGGGAGAGGGAGAGAGAGAGAGCATACAAGGAGGGAGAGGGAGATACAAAGGAGGGAGAGAGAGATACAAAGGAGGAGAGAGAGATACAAAGGAGGGAGAGAGAGATACAAAGGACGGGAGAGAGAGATACAAAGGAGGGAGAGAGAGATACAAAGGAGGGAGAGAGAGATACAAAGGAGGAGAGAGAGATACAAAGGAGGGAGAGGGAGAGAGACAGAGCATACAAAGGAGGGAGAGAGAGATACAAAGGAGGGAGAGAGAGATACAAAGGAGGGAGAGAGAGATACAAAGGAGGGAGAGGGAGATACAAAGGAGGGAGAGAGAGATACAAAGGAGGGAGAGGGAGAGAGAGAGAGCATACAAAGGAGGGAGAGAGAGATACAAAGGAGGGAGAGAGAGATACAAAGGAGGGAGAGAGAGAGAGAGAGAGCATACAAAGGAGGGAGAGGGAGAGAGAGAGAGCATACAAAGGAGGGAGAGAGAGATACAAAGGAGGGAGAGAGAGATACAAAGGAGGGAGAGGGAGAGAGAGAGAGCATACAAAGGAGGGAGAGAGAGATACAAAGGAGGGAGAGAGAGATACAAAGGAGGGAGAGGGAGAGAGAGAGCATACAAAGGAGGGAGAGAGAGATACAAAGGAGGGAGAGAGAGATACAAAGGAGGGAGAGAGAGATACAAAGGAGGGAGAGAGAGAGATACAAAGGAGGGAGAGAGAGATACAAAGGGGGAGAGAGAGATACAAAGGAGGGAGAGAGATACAAAGGAGGGAGAGAAAGAGAGAGATACAAAGGAGGGAGAGAGAGAGATCAAAAGAGGGAGAGAGACACATAGAGGGAGAGAGAGATTGAGAGGGAGGGAGAGAGATACAAAGGAGGGAGAGAGAGAGATCGAAAGAGGGAGAGAGACACATAGAGGGAGAGAGAGAGGGAGAGGGAGGGAGAGAGATACAAAGGAGGGAGAGAGAGAGATCGAAAGAGGGAGAGAGACACATAGAGGGAGAGGGAGACAAGAGAGGGAGGACCAGAGAGACACACAGAGAGAGATAAGGCAGGGAGAGCAAGATACAAAGGAGGGAGAGAGAGAGACAGAAAGGAGAGAAAGTGAGAAGGGATGGTGAGAGGGAGAGAGAGATCGAGGGCAAGAAAGAGAAAAGAGATGGGGAGAAAGAGAAAAATGAGAAGGAGGGAGGGAGGGAGACAAAGGGAAAGTGTATTGCATTTCCAAAATAGATAATCAGGGAAGATAGTTGAACCAGTACACAGTTATATCTGATAGGAGGGGAGTTAGTGCCCCTAGCTTGGGATTTTCATTTGGATTTACAGACATTATCTCATAGTGCTTACAGCCTCCCGTTGCCTGAAACAACTCAAGTAAATAAACACAGATACCAAGGTAATACCGCACAAAATTATTGTTTCAGATGTACAATGTCCATGATGATAGAATAAATGTTTTTCCTAGTAGGTGAATAAACAGCATCAATGCTTAGATGACCAGATTCATACAGTATCTAGGAAGTTACAACATTGACATATTTTGATGAGCACTGTTTGGCAGTGGAATTTAATCACATCATTCCTTCACTGACACTGCATAATTTGCTGATAAGATTGATTATGAATCATTTGTAACTCTGATGGTATAGCGTAGATAATCGAATGATGCATCAGAATTTGAGGGGTGACACTCTCTCCATTATAAAAATATATTGTTTATTATGAATCCAGAGTTAAGAACACTGTGTGATATTTTGGTCAGAGACCTTCATCAGACACCTTGGTAGGTAATCACAACATGCATTGTCTCATAACAATGAGGAAAAAGCTGTAACAATCTATTCAATGTAACAACCTATTCAATGTAACAACCTATTCAATGTAACAACCTAACCAATGTAACAACCTATCCAATGTAACAACCTATCCAATGTAACAACCTATCCAATGTAACAACCTATCCAATGTAACAACCTATCCAATGTAACAACCTATTCAATGTAACAACCTATCCAATGTAACAACCTATTCAATGTAACAACCTATTCAATGTAACAACCCATCCAATGTAACAACCTAACCAATGTAACAACCTAACCAATGTAACAACCTAACCAATGTAACAACCTATCCAATGTAGCAACCTAACCAATGTAACACCCTATTCAATGTAACAACCTATTCAATGTAACAACCTATCCAATGTACAACCTAACCAATGTAACAACCTATTCAATGTAACAACCTATCCAATGTAACAACCTATTTAATGTAACAACCTATCCAATGTAACAACCTATTCAATGTAACAACCTATTCAATGTAACAACCTATCCAATGTAACAACCTATTCAATGTAACAACCTATCCAATGTAACAACCTATTCAATGTAACAACCTATTCAATGTAACAACCTATCCAATGTAACAACCTAACCAATGTAAGAACCTATTTAATGTAACAACCTATTCAATGTAACAACCTAACCAATGTAACAACCTAACCAATGTAACAACCTAACCAATGTAACAACCTATTCAATGTAACAACCTATTCAATGTAACAACCTAACCAATGTAACAACCTATTCAATGTAACAACCTATTCAATGTAACAACCTAACCAATGGATCATTAATATCTGCAGATCAAAAATTCTGTGACGACCTTAAAAAGGCTGAGGTGTCAGGAGTGATTACATTCTAGCGAGAAACAAAAAGGCCTTTTTATCCAAAGGACAGGGCTGCTTGATTGTCAACTGCTGTTCCTGCAGTAGTGGTAAAAGTCTTTGATATGAAAGTAAATTCTAACACAATGTTTCCAAGTGAGACAGAAGTCTTTCTACATGCTTCAGCTGTCTCCTCTGACTCTGACATACTGTAGTTGGATCTGCCATCATGACATGCCTGTTTAAAGGGTTTTCCCCCTGTACCCCCAATCTGTAGACTATAAACTTGGTGCTGAAGATTCTGATGCGTTTAACCTGACTACCTCCAATGGAAGGGATCAGTGTTCCATTTGGTTGCTTCTAATGTCATGTGATGTTGGTGTCTGAAGTTTGTAATGTAGTAGGATATTGATGCACCACAACTGATCTAACAGTAAACAGGCTTTGTAAGAGCAGTGGGATGCACTTTATATTTATACAGTATTATAATATTTGATTATATAACTGATGACATTGGTGCAGATTTAGAACAGGCCAAAATAAAGAGAGATTTGAGTCCGGAATGCTACGGGAACTGGCCATCAAAACTAATGGAGAAATGTGTTGGGGAATCTGTTCTGCATTAGATCTGTATTGTATACCTATAGCTCCTACCTTTATCAAGTAATGGGTGAGTGCACACCATTCTGATAAACTGTTCACATATAGTACATACAGAGAAAGAGAGAGAGATAAAGCAAGAACTAGAGAGAGCCCCTCTAACTAACTACTCATCTGTGGATTCCTCTAAGGCCATTCTTTAACAGTCCCTAGTCATTGCAATGCACACACATTTCATCCATAGCTGTTGATGAAAGCATATGGAATGTATTCATAACGCCAACAGCACTCTGGCGTGAGGGGGAAAATGACAGAGACAGCGAGCGGTGGGAGCTTATGAGAGTCAAATCAATCACACCTAAATGCTGTAAATATTTATCGATCCATGGAGCCAGTAAAGACCTCAGCCCATGCATGACTGTCTGTTGCTGAGAATATTCTTGCATATCAACTGGATGCGGCCCACTTAGTTTTCATGAAATTCATGCTGCCTGTTTTATGAGGTTTTTAGGTGCATTTATCCCCCCCACCCCCCGCCTCATTGCTTGTTTGGTAAGGGTTTCATTTGACAGCAGGTGATAGAGCTGCATTTCTTCCAGCCTTGGCTTACTTAAAGGTCCCCCACACACACTCCCACTGACCCAAGCAGCTAGCAGACAGCACTAGTGGATAGAGCCATATTTCTCCTTTACATCCCCTCTCCTTCCCCATTACTCTCCCTGCACTCTGCTCTGGCTCTGGCTCTGGCCCCCTCCCGCCACTGTCTATTGAAAAGAGCCATGCTGAAAATGTGTGGATCCCAAATGGCACCCTATTCCCTATATAGTGCACTGCTTTTGACCCCTCTCTCTCTCTCTCTATCTCTCTCTCTCTCTCTCTCTCTCTCTCTCTCTCTCTCTCTCTCTATCTCTCTCTCTCTCTCTCTCTCTCTCTCTATCTCTCTCTCTCTCTCTCTCCTTGATATTGGTTTCGGTTTCTGCCGCTGCCTCCGATGTGATGGCACAAGGGCCCTAGATGACAACAATGAGATAGGGCTAGCAGCAGCGAGAGGCAGGGGGCTCAGGGTAATGCTTTTACAGCTCTTACTTATGACCAATATTTCATCCTGATGGTAAAACCTGTCTGTCCTATAGGAGTTATCTAACACCGTCAGAATGGAAGTTATTCCTCTTTCTTTAAGACATTTGTTTGCTGATACTCTACTGTTTGTTGTGTGTGTGTTCATTTCTTGCATGGTCAGAGACCTTCATCAGACGCCGTCTGTAGACTCTATACGGTCTACGGGTCCTGGTCCTCTCTCCTGACATCTGCCAGGCTTGCTTGCAAATATCTATACTTTTCCTGTCCAGCGTTTTTTTTTTGTGGCCGCTACCATTAACCCAGACATGCTATGAACCCCACATAATCCGATTTCGTTTACATTTTTTCGCTAATACCGACACAAAGCATCTACGTTTTAGGCCATGTCATGCTGTGCTGAAACAGATCCTACTTTCTTTTAGCCATTCAGACCTGCCAGCCAACCATTTTAGTGACTGTTTGTTGGAGTAGGAGACTGTGTTGAAACTACTAAATTCTGCTCTGGAAGAAGGAGAAGAAGAAGTACCAACCCATGTGCAGACAGAACAGTAAGCCTCGCAGTGAAAATATCAAGAAGACAAAAGGCATACAGCCTCCGTCATAAAGAGGCCAAAGTTAAGATTAAAAATGCACGATTGCCTCTGACTGGCTTCACGTTATTAACAGCTATAATTCCATGACTGGGACAATCTGCCAAAGAGATTTTGCGGATAAAACAAGTGGGATTCAGTATCGTAATCTGTGACAGCAAACAGACAGTGCTGGGACCGTGAAGGGACAGATGATGGGAGTGGGTTAGTAGCGAGGAAGGGCTAGTAGGGAGTAGGGAGAGTTAAATTAGACTGGGGGGGGCTAGTAGGGAGTAGGGAGAGTTACATCAGACTGGGGGAGGGCTGGTAGGGAGTAGGGAGAGTTAAATCAGACTGGGGGAGGGCTAGTAGGGAGTAGGGAGAGTTAAATCAGACTGGGGGAGGTCTAGTAGGGAGTAGGGAGAGTTAAATCAGACTGGGGGAGGGCTAGTAGGGAGTAGGGAGAGTTAAATCAGACTGGGGGAGGGCTAGTAGGGAGTAGGGAGAGTTAAATCAGACTGGGGGAGGGCTAGTAGGGAGTAGGGAGAGTTAAATCAGACTGGGGGAGGGCTAGTAGGGAGTAGGGAGAGTTAAATCAGACTGGGGGAGGGCTAGTAGGGAGTAGGGAGAGTTAAATCAGACTGGAGGGGGGGTGAAAGGAGAGATGATGGGAGTGGGTTAGGAGCGAGGGGTAATGGGGAAAGCAGACTGGGGACGGTGGGGTAGATGGATGGACCTAGGTTGGTGGAGGTGGAGGGGTGGTGGGGGCCTGTTCTTTAACTCTAAAGTGGATGTGAATAGTGTGGTTATGTTCCAGTTTCCTTTAACTACAGAGGACTTAATCACGTTATTGATGGGAAAGACAGACCTAAAAGCGGATCCTGTCGTCGCCGTCCCTAGCTGTATTAGAAGCAAGCCTGTCAGTTAGAACAAAGCCAGTTAGCAGATTCAAGACTTTTTCCTCCAGTGTATCATCCTCAGATCAAGAAGACTGTTAATAGGCTGCGACTGGTGTGGCTTACCAGTAGCACGCAGAACATTGTGCAGCCTGCATACACACCCAACCACGCTGTAGACCATGAACAAGAAATCAATTACCTTGCTTGTGTCCCAAATGGCACTCTACTCCCTATATATTGCACTGCTGTTGACCAGGGCCCTTACGGCTCTGGTTAAATGTAGTGCACTATGTTGGAAGTATTGTGCCATTTAGGACGTAAACCTGGCCTCGCTGCATTCATGCTGGGAATTAATACATTATATGCTAAAATCTATAAGTCTACCAGGAAAGATCCATAACGAAGCTGAAGCTGAAAATCCATAACAGTCCAATGCGTTCTGATGACCTCCTTATTTGCCGTTATTGTTATATAAATATGTAAGAGTATATATATATATATATATATATATATATATATATATATATACACTGCTCAAAAAAATTAAGGGAACACTAAAATAACACATCCTAGATCTGAATGAATGAAATATTCTTATTAAATACTTTTTTCTTTACATAGTTGAATGTGCTGACAACAAAATCACATACAAATTATCAATGGAAATCAAATTTATCAATCCATAGAGGTCTGGATTTGGAGTCACACTCAAAATTAAAGTGGAAAACCACACTACAGGCTGATCCAACTTTGATGTAATGTCCTTAAAACAAGTCAAAATGAGGCTCAGTAGTGTGTGTGGCATCCACGTGCCTGTATGACCTCCCTACAACGCCTGGGCATGCTCCTGATGAGCTGGACTAAAGCATCCGCCAGCATCCGACAGTCTGTGGTGCAACGTGGTGTTGGTGGATGGAGCGAGACATGATGTCCCAATCAATTGGAATCAGGTCTGGGGAACGGGAGGGCCAGTCCATAGCATCAACGCCTTCCTCTTGCAGGAACTGCTGACACACTCCAGCCACATGAGGTCTAGCATTGTCTTGCATTAGGAGGAACCCAGGGCCAACCGCACCAGCATATGGTCTCACAAGGGGTCTGAGGATCTCATCTCGGTACCTAATGGCAGTTAGGCTACCTCTGGCGAGCACATGGAGGGCTGTGCGGCCCCCCAAAGAAATGCCACCCCACACCATGACTGACCCACCGCCAAACCGGTCATGCTGGAGGATGTTGCAGGCAGCAGAACGTTCTCCACAGCGTCTCCAGACTCTGTCACGTCTGTCACATGTGCTCAGTGTGAACCTGCTTTCATCTGTGAAGAGCACAGGGCGCCAGTGGCGAATTTGCCAATCTTGGTGTTCTCTGGCAAATGCCAAACGTCCTGCATGGTGTTGGGCTGTAAGCACAACCCCCACCTGTGGACGTCGGGCCCTCATACCACCCTCATGGAGTCTGTTTCTGACCGTTTGAGCAGACACATGCACATTTGTGGCCTGCTGGAGATCATTTTGCAGGGCTCTGGCAGTGCTCCTCCTGCTCTTCCTTGCACAAAGGTGGAGGTAGCGGTCCTGCTGCTGGGTTGTTGCCCTCCTACGGCCTCCTCCACGTCTCCTGATGTACTGGCCTGTCTCCTGGTAGCGCCTCCATGCTCTGGACACTACGCTGACAGACACAGCGAACCTTCTTGCCACAGCTCGCATTGATGTGCCATCCTGGATGAGCTGCACTACCTGAGCCACTTGTGTGGGTTGTAGACTCCGTCTCATGCTACCACTAGAGTGAAAGCACCGCCAGCATTCAAAAGTGACCAAAACATCAGCCAGGAAGCATAGGAACTGAGAAGTGGTCTGTGGTCACCACCTGCAGAACCACTCCTTTATTGGGGGTGTCTTGCTAATTGCCTATAATATCCACCTGTTGTCCATTCCATTTGCACAACAGCATGTGACATTTATTAGTGTTGCTTCCTAAGTGGACAGTTTGATTTCACAGAAGTGTGATTGACTTGGAGTTACATTGTGTAGTTTAAGTGTTCCCTTTATTTTTTTGAGCAGTGTATATATATCTAATATATATATAATATCTTTCCAAATGTATGACAATGTTGTCAGACACTCTATTAATTTGTAAGGCTGTGTGCCAAATTGCACCCTATTCCCTATATAGTACACTACTTTTGACCAGAGCTGGTTAAAAGGTATTGCACAACATATAAATGTAAGATCTTAATTTGATCATCCTGTTACAGGAGAACTTTCCTGCAATACAGAAAATATAAAATGTGTTGTATATTTGAAGTTTTATGGCTCAAACTAAGATCCTACATCTGTAGGGAGTAGCCTGTCATGTGGGACGCATCCTATGAATCATCTGTGTAAAATAATTGTGTTGTTAATAGACCAGAGCTTCAGGTTTTTCCCAACAGTGCAGCCCCAAACACATCTACAGTAAAAAAATAAAAAATAAATAGAACAATGAGATGGAAGAATATAAATTACTGTTATTCTTACCAAAGTCAAATGAATAGACGTGAACTCTCGTCATTGAGGCTGATTTAAAACCTGCATGACAAAAAGGGATTACTAGGACCACAGCATTGTCTTCATTAGTCCCTGTCCTCTCCATCTGCTATTTATCTAATTAGATCCAATTAGTACAAGTACAACTGTTTGCAATTTACTCCGGTGGTTACATGAAGCCATCTCTTCAGATACATCTTAACTACTCTATCTACAAAAATGTTGACATGTTGACCTGCAATCCTAGTCTTGACATGTGTGACTGCACATGTTGCCTATAAAGGGGAAAAAAACACATGACATGTCACTGATCAGTTGTCCTCCACAATATTCTTCTCCTTGGTTGGTTATTGTGATTCTGTCTCTTTGAGGGACTGGTTCTCTCTTGAAATCTCCCCAGTAGCATTTCCCAGTGGACTCACCATGGGAGTTTCTCTGGCTACCCATCGTTACTGGCTGCATTGATCCCCGGAATCACGTGACTCCCCCCTGCCATGCTGCCTGGTCCAGTGAGTGTGTGTGCATGTGTGGGTGTGTTTGTGTGTGTGTGGTCTAACTTTACTATCCTTTTGGGTTCCAAAAGTCCTCACAAGGGTAGTAAAACAATGAAAATTTGACAAGTGGGGACATTTCGCCAGTCCCCAAAAGGAAAAATGCTATTTAGGCTTAGGGGTTAGGTTTAGGGTTAGGGTTAGAATTAGGGTTAGAATTTGGGGTTAGGAGTTAGGGTTAGCTTTCGTTTTAGGGTAGGGGTTTGTGGTTTGGGTTAAGGTTATGTTAATGGTTAGGTTTAGGTTCAGGGTTAGGGGATAGGGAAAATAGGATTTTGAATAAAAATATATTTGTTGGTCCCCACTTGGATAGTAAAAACAACGTGTGTGTGCGTGTGGACAGATAGATGTGTGGCTATCCATCGCATAGAGGGACTTTCCATCATTTAAAGTGTGCCTTTCCATCAGCCAGCTGTAGCATGCAGACAGACAAGGTCAGCAGCTGTTATATTGTATCTCACAGTCACACACAAGTGAGGCACTGGTTAAATGTATCAGGAGAGTAGATGAGGAGAGGAGGAGTGGAGGCGAGTGAAGGATAGTTCTTAAATCTATTGGAAGCTGCCTGAGTATTATTGGATAGACACGAGAATGGTTACGAGAGAGAGAGAGAGAGAGAGAGAGAGAGAGAGAGAGAGAGAGAGAGAGACAGACAGACAGAGAGAGAGACAGAGAGAGAGACAGAGAGAGAGAGAGAGACAGAGAGACAGAGAGAGAGAGAGAGAGAGAGAGAGAGAGAGACAGAGAGAGAGAGAGAGAGAGAGAGAGAGAGACAGACAGAGAGACAGAGAGAGAGAGAGAGAGAGAGAGAGAGAGAGAGAGAGAGAGACAGAGAGAGAGAGAGAGAGAGAGAGAGACAGAGAGAGAGAGAGAGACAGAGAGAGGGAGAGAAAAAAAGCCACATATGATCAAATGAAACTACACATGTGAAAACACTTGAGCACGTGTGAACTTGATTTCATGCGAAATAAATGTGAGAACATTCAAATGCAAAATATCAACTTGATACCATGAAACTACATCTGCGAGAACATTTAAACGTTTTCCACATGTAAAACTGCACATTTGAATTTCACGTGAATGTTTTTCACATGTGAAAATGCAATTCCACATGTGAGTTAGATTTTCCCATGTGAAAGTTTTTGTAAGGAGTGCGTTGAGAGTCGGGAAGCAAGTACAGGGAGTGAGTGTTTTAATAAATAAACAAAACAACAAACACAAAACACAAACAACGCACCGACAGGAAACAGAGTCAATAACACCTGAGGAAAGATCCAAGGGGAGTGACAGATATAGGGAAGACAATCAAGGAGGTAATGGAGTCCAGGTGAGTGTCATGAGGCGCTGGTGGGCTTGACGATGGTGACAGCTGTGCGGGATAATCAGCAGCCTGATGACCTAGAGGCTGGAGAGGGAGTATATGTGACAGTTTTTCACATGTGAAAAAGACAAATACATTTTTTACTTGAACGTTTTTAACATGTGAAAATGCAATACCACATTTAGAGTTAGGTTTTCTAACGTGTGAACTCTAAATGTAGTACATGTGAAACAGCTATTTTTTGTTAGGGAAGTAATAAATTGGTATGGGGGTTATAAGGTAAGTGGTACACTGTTCTGCTCAAATAGTGTAAAAACCTTCAAATACCCTAATCAAATACCCTACGATACCTTAGTACTGAATTTTCACTATGACCCAAGCAGTGGTGGAAAAAGTAGAGAATTGTCATAAAAGTAAAGATACCTTAATAGAAAACGACTCAAGTAAAAGTGAAAGGCACCCAGTAAAATACTACTTGAGTAAAAGTCTAAAAGTATTTGGTTTTAAATATACTTCAGTATCAAAAGTAAATGTAATTGATCAAATATACTAAAGTATCAAAAATAAAAATAAAAATCATTTCAAATTCCTTATATTAAGCAAACCAGACGTACATTTTTTTTTACGGATAGCCAGGGGCACTCAGAAATAATTTACAAATGAAGCATGTGTTTAGTGAGTCCACCAGATCAGAGGCTGTAGGGATGACCAGGGATGTTGTTTTGATAAGTGTGTGACTTAAACCATTTTATTGTCCTGCTAGGCATTCAAAATGTAACAAGTACTTTTGGGTGTCAGGAAAAATGTATGGAGTAAAAAGTACATCATCTTCTTTAGGAATGTAGTGGAGTTCATGTAAAAACGGTGAAAAAAATAAATAGTCAAGTATAGATACCCAAAAAAACTAGGGTTAGGTCATCTCTGCACATAGCAAAAGAGTGTGAAATGCACCGCTATTTTAGTTATCAGTTAATCTGACTATTATCTCGTCATTGATTTAATTAACTTATTTCAGCACTTTCATAGTTTTCTTGATATTTGTCTAATTTTGGTGGGGAATATTATTCTGTTTTAATGTTACTCCTGAATCACTATGATAAATATACTTGTTTTCCTTGAGTTTATTTTTAACAAAGCTGACATTTACTTTGAAGTCCATAGTGTTGGAATACAGTTGAAATCAGTCATTGACACAGACATGGTGCTGTAGCAGGAAGATTGGAATGCTGTGAGCCAAGAGGTTGTGAGTTCAAATCCCAGGTGAGGACATGTTGAATAATGTTTACTGTAAAAATAAACATACACAATGTAATCATGTTAAATATGTTAGTTGAAAACACTGAAACTATTCCAGGGACATCCTAATGACACATGTTTGTTTGCAGATCTTCACCTGTGAAATGTGAAAGTATCCACATGTGAAAATGTAAATCGACATGTGAAATATTACCACATGTAAAGTCTTCCAAAACCACATGGATTCACATTTGTATTTATTTAACTAGGTAAGTCAGTTAAGAACAAATTCTTATTTACAATGACGGCCTACCCCGGCCAAACCTTAACGACGCTGGGCCAATTGTGCGCCGCCCTATGGGACTCCCAATCACGAAATCGAACCAGGGTCTGTAGTGACGCCTCTAGCACTGAGATGCAGTGCCTTAGACCACTGCACCGCTCGGGAGCCCCAATATGATTTCACATGCTGAAGGTTATGTGATCCCGTGAAAATTCACAAGTGAAACTTCATGTGAAATATCACCACATGTAAAGTGTTCCAAAACCATATGGTTTCACATGGTAAAGGTTATATGGTCACATGTGAAAATTCACAAGTGAAACTTCATGTGAAATATCACCACATGTAAAGTGTTCCAAAACCACATGGTTTCACATGATTTCACATACTAAAGGTCATGTGATATTTCATGTGAAATACTTTATATGTGAAAAACGTGGAAATATCATGTGAAATCATGTGATTTCTGTAAGGGAGAGAGAGAGCGAGAGAGACAGAGAGAGAGCTGTTTGACCTGCCTGTTTCTCTGTAGAGTGCTACTGTCTCAGTCAGAGTGATCTCAGGCCTACTGAAAGCAAAGCAATACTCTGTAGCAGACACATACTGTAAGTTAAGTGCATATGAATCATATAATTAGCATCCTTAAAACATCCTTAAAATCCTAATCTTTCTTTGGGAGCAGTAATGAAACATGATTACTCCATACAGAAATAAGGCGATGATCAATGCACTCTCCCAGATGGGTAACTTAATTGAAAGAGGAACTCTTTTGCCCAGAGTGATAACATTACAGTTATTGTAAACAAACACTTAAGTTTTGATGAATGGTGTGAGTAGGAAGCCTTTCCCCAGAAACCGTATGTTGCTTTTAAATGCCCAATAGGCAGGCAGCTGATTATCTAGCAGTGGAGGATCCTCAGAGGAGGAATGTGACGACCATCATCATAAAAATAAAAATGGGAAAACTTTGAAAAAGCTATCCTTTTTAGATAAACTACACTAAATATATTCACAAGTCAGCAAATAATTGATTAAAACACACTGTTTTGCAATGAAGGTCTACAGTAGACTCAACAGCACTCTGTAGGGTAGCACCATGGTGTAGCAGGAGGACAGCTAGCTTCTGTCCTCCTCTTGGTTACATTGACTTCAATACAAAACCTAGGAAGCTCTTGGTTCTCACCCCCTTCCATAGAATTACACTGTAATTATGACAAATTCTGGAGGACATTCTCCAACCTATCAGAGCTCTTGCAGCATGAACTGACATGTTGTCGACCCAATCAAAGGATCAGAGAATTAATCTAGTACTAAAAGCATAAGCTACAGTTAGCTAACACTGCAGTGCATAAAATGTGATGACTATTTGACTCAAAGAGACAGAAAGAAAATAGTTGAACAGTTTTCAACAAATCAATTTCTTTAACAAATGAAGAAACAATAGAGAGAGAGAGAGAGAGAGGGAGAGAGAGAGAGAGAGAGAGAGAGAGAGAGAGAGAGCGAGCGATTTGGTCATTTTTTAAACTTTCAGTTTCACTTACTTTTCTAGCAAATGCAGCTGGCTAGTTAAGTTACTCAAACACCCGGCTAAAACAGAGGGATGCTATGTTAGCTAGCTGTCTTTGACTATCCAACACAACACTGAAACTCTTCCAAGTCAAGGTAAGTTTTGTAAATGTATTTCCACCAGGGCCGCCGGTCTATCTGCTTAATGACTATACACTGTAATGTTACTGTATGATTGTAGTGGGTTTACTAACCCATTAGTTACATTAGGTATGTTGACTACAACGTTACTTTAGCTAATATGGGGACAACGATGTAGGCTGTGTGTAGCGGTTATGACATGGTTTGGCTTGGAAAGGTTTTTTCACCTGGCCACATACAGCTGATGTGTTGTTCATTGAAGTCCACAAATGAAGGGAAAAGGTGAGAGGAGGAGAGCGCATAGAGGATAGAATGAATACAACGTGGCTGCTATGAAAATTAACTCTGTTTATGCGTGATCAGGGGTCTATTCATTCCACCGATTCTGTTGAAAAACGTTTCTTAAACGGAAGCAAACAAAACAGAGATAAAAAATACCAGAATTTGTCCCTTAGAAACTCTCGTAAGCAACTGTTGGGCTAATGATTACACCCTAGATAAGTTAGATGCAGACAAGAGTGTGCAAGGTGGTATTGAATGTGTCAATATCTGTCCATGTGTCACCGTCTGTCATCTCACATTTTTCTCTCTACCTGTGTGCACCTACGTTGTAAACTTCATAGGCTAGGTTGAAGCAACCTCATGATGGGTATAGGGACAATTTGAGTATCATGTAGTAGCCTAAACCTATCGATGTTACATTGAACTGGGTGAATGGAATATGAATGACAATCATCCAACATGCTGTAATAGAAATAAGGTCATGCTCATGAGAAAATAAAATTGTCCCTCTAGGTACACCTCTAAACCTGTGTCAATTGCAGAGTTGACAGTCCTGGCCCATTCTTTTAGGTAATAAGAAGACAAACCAACAGGTGGTTAAACAAATGAAGAGGTATGTCCGAACTCCAGGACAGCAAGCAAACCATTGTGAAATCACTACACCATCATACATAGTTTCAGCATACACTTTGTGCTGAGTGATTTTCCATACAACACAAACACATTACTGCAGATGGCTTACTCAAAGTTCCTGATGGAATTATGTCCGGAAATGTTCTCTTCACATGGAGTTTGAAATCACACAGCAGGGTGGCTTCCCATGTAATAGAGCATTTCTAATGCAAGGGATGTGTTTGTAAGAGCCACTGTAGCGTGGCATGGAAGGCATCACAACATTTCCTCTAGCGGGGAGATGAGGTGTCGTCCACAACCACTGTCGCTTACAGCCGGGCCTTAATGAATATCTACAACCTCCACACTATAAAAGCTTTATCAAAATAACCCTTCCTGTCTAAGTTAAAGAGATTCTCCGATACTTTTCTATACGTTTTAGCTAGTAGATCTGAAAGTAACACCCAAAAAATCAAATCAAATGTATTTATATAGCCCTTCTTACATCAGCTGATATCTCAAATTGCTGTACAGAAACCCAGCCTAAAACCCCAAAAAGCAAGCAATGCAGGTGTAGAAGCACGGTGGCTAGGAAAAACTCCCTAGAAAGGCCAAAACCTAGGAAGAAACCTAGAGAGGAACCAGGCTATGAGGAGTGGCCAGTCCTCTTCTGATTGTGCCGGGTGGAGATTATAACAGAACATGGCCAAGATGTTCAAATGTTCATACATGACCAGCATGGTCAAATAATAATAATCACAGTAGTTGTCGAGGTTGCAGCAAGTCAGCACCTCAGGAGTAAATGTCAGTTGGCTTTTCATAGCCGATCATTAGGAGTATCTCTACCGCTCCTGCTGAGAGTTGAAAACAGCAGGTCTGGGACAGGTAGCACGCCCGGTGAACAGGTCAGGGTTCCATAGCCGCAGGCAGAACAGTTGAAACTGGAGCAGCAGCACGGCCAGGTGGACTGAGGACAGCAAGGAGTCATCATGCCAGGTACTCCTGAGGCATGGTCCTATGGCTCAGGTCCTCCAAGAGAGGGAAAGAAAGAGGGAATTAGAGAATTAGAGAGAGCATACTTAAATTCACACAGAATGCCGGAGAAGAGGAGAAGTACTCCAGATATAACAAACTGACCCTAGCCCCCTGACACATAAACTACTGCAGCATAAATACTGGAGGCTGAGACAGGAGGGGTCGGGAGACACTGTGGCCCCATCCGATGATACCAGCGGACAGGGCCAAACAAAAAGGATATAACCCCACCCACTTTGCCAAAGCACAGCCCCACACCCCCGGACAGGGACAAACAAGAAGGATATAACCCCACCCACACCACTAGAGGGATATCTTCAACCACCAACTTACCATCCTGAGACAAGGCCGAGTATAGCCCACAAAGATCTCCGCCACGCCACAACCAAAGGGGAGGAGCGCCAATCCAGATAGGAAGATCACGTCAGTGACTCAACCCACTCAAGTGACGCACACCTCCTAAGGACGGCATGAAAGAGCACCAGTGACTCAGCCCCTGTTATAGGGTTAGAGGCAGAGAAGCCCAGTGGAGAGAGGGGAACCGGCCAGAAAGAGACAGCAAGGGCGGTTCGTTGCTCCAGAGCCTTTTCACCTTCACACTCCTGGGCCAGACTACACTCAATCATATGACCCACTGAAGAGATGAGTCTTCAGTAAAGACTTAAAGGTTGAGACCGAGTCTGCGTCTCTCACATGGGTAGGCAGACCATTCCATAATAATGGAGCTCTATAGGAGAAAGCCCTGCCTCCAGCTGTTTGCTTAGAAATTCTAGGAACAATTAGGAGGCCTGCGTCTTGTGACCGTAATGGGTGTGTAGGTATGTACAGCAGGTCCAAATCGGAAAGATAGGTAGGAGCAAGCCATGTAATGCTTAGTAGGTTAGCAGTAAAACCTTGAAATCAGCCCTTGCATTAACAGGAAGCCAGTGTAGGGAGGCTAGCACTGGAGTAATATGATCACATTTTTTGGTTCTAGTCAGGATTCTTGCAGCCGTATTTAGCACTAACTGAAGTTTATTTAGTGTTTTATCCAGGTAGGCGGAAAGTAAAGCATTGCAGTAGTCTAACCTAGAAGTAACAAAAGCATGGATTTTTTTTCTGCATCATTTTGGTCAGAAAGTTTCTGATTTTTGCAATGTTACGTAGATTGAAAAAAGCTGTCCAGAGTAACGCCGAGGTCCTTCACAGTTTTATTTGAGACGACTGTACAACCATCCAGATTAATTGTCAGATTCAACAGAAGATCTCGTTGTTTCTTGGGACCTAAAACAAGCATCTTGTAACGCTCGAAGAGTGATGGGTGTGGAGACAGGCGCAGAGAGCAGAGGATTCGGGAAAACGCTTTATTCTCCGTACAATAACAGCGCACAAACGGGTGACGCCGAACACAGGCGTAAAACACTCCAACAATGTACTAACTGGTACATACTCTGTACAGCGGAAATCCAAACAAAAAACAGGAACACTCCTTGACAAAACAGCAAACAAGCCCGCACGAACACAGGCGGGCTAATTGAACTTAAATAACCCCAACCCAAAAACCTGCAGGGGACCAGCTACCACCGGCCTGAGGAGAGACACATGAAACGAGGGGTTAATTCGATAATACGAAGGAAGTAGTAATCGATAACACACCTCGTTTATCCTGCTCAGGACTTTGAATGGCCCCACACACTGCGGACCCAGCTTCCGGCAAGGCAGGCGGAGGGGCAGGTTTCGGGTCGAGAGCCAGACCCTGTCCCCCGATGCGAACACGGGGGGTGACATGTTGGTAAAGGAGTGGCGGAGTGAGTTCTGGGCCATTTCAGCCCAGGGGACGTATCTCGCCCACTCCCCTGGCCGGTCCTGGCAATATGACTGCAGAAACCTACCGACTTCCTGGTTCACTCTCTCCACCTGCCCTTTACTCTCCGGGTGATACCCCAAGGTCAGGCTGACCGAGACCCCCAGATGTTCCATAAACGCCTTCCACACTCGGGATGTGAACTGGGGACCCCGATCAGAAGCGATGTCCTCGGGCACCCCGTAGTGCCTGAAGACGTGGGTGAACAGAGCCTCCGCAGTCTGTAGGGCCGTAGGGCAACGGGATAAGATGGCAGGACTTAGAGAACCGATCCACAACGACCAGGATCGTCGTGTTTCCCTGAGACAGGGGAAGATCAGTGAGGAAGTCCACCGATAGATGGGACCACGGCCGTTGTGGAACCGGGAGGGGTTGTAACTTCCCTCTTGGCAAGTGCCTAGGAGCCTTGCTCTGGGCGCACAGAGAACAGGAAGAGACATAGAATCGCACGTCCTTAACTAAGGTGGGCCACCAGTACTTCCCCCTAAGACCCCGCACTGTCCTCGAAATCCCTGGGTGACCCGAAGAGGATAGACTATGAGCCCACCGAATCAATTGATCACGGACAGCAAGCGGCACATACCTACGACCCTCCGGGCACTGTGGAGGTGCAGGTTCCCCCCTTAGCGCCCGCTCGATGTCCGCGTCCACCTCCCATACTACCGGTGCCACCAGCCTAGCCGCCGGAATGATGGGAGCAGGATTGATGGACCAGTCCTGGGTGTCGTAGAGACGGGACTGCGCGTCGGCTTTAGTGTTAAGGGAACCTGGTCTATACGAGATCGTGAATCTGAATCTGGTGAAAAACATGGCCCACCGTGCCTGAAGAGGATTCAGTCCCCTAGCTGCTCGGATATACTCCAGGTTACGGTGGTCAGTCCAGATGAGGAAAGGCTGCTTAGCCCCCTTGAGCCAGTGTCTCCACACCTTTAGGGCTTTAACACAGCCAACAACTCCCTGTCCCCCACATCATAGTTTTGCTCCACCGGCCCGAGCTTCTTCGAGAAAAAAAGCACAGGGGCGGAGCTTCGGTGGCATACCCGAGCGCTGTGAGAGCACGGCTCCAACCCCAGCCTCGGATGCGTCCACCTACACTATGAACTCCAAAGAGGGGTCCGGATGCGCCAACACCGGAGCGTCGGTGAACAGCGCCTTCAAACGGAGGAAAGCTCTGGCCGCCTCTGCCGACCACTGCAACCGCCCCCCCCCCCCCCCCCCCCCCCCCCCCCCCCCCCCCTCCTTCAGCAGTGAGGTAATGGGAGCCGCCACCTGACCAAAACCTCGGATAAACCTCCGGTAGAAATTGGCAAACCCTAAGAACCGCTGCACCTCCTTTACCGTGGTCGGAGTCGGCCAATTACCCACGGCCTTGACGCGGTCACACTCCAACACCACCCCCGAGGTGGAAATGCGATAACACAGGAAGGAAACGGCTTGTTTGGAAAACTCACATTTCTCCACCTTAACGTACAGGTCATGCTCCAGCAGTTGCCCAAGAACATTGCACACCAGAGACACATGCGCAGTGTGTGTGGTGGAGTAGATCAAGATATCGTCAATATACACCACCACACCCTGTCCGTGCAGGTCCCTGAGAATCTCGCCGACAAAGGATTGAAAGACGGCTGGAGCATTCTTTAACACATATGGCATGACGAGGTACTCATAATGGCCAGATGTGGTACTAAACGCGGTTTTCCACTCATCTCCCTCCTGAATACGCACCAGATTATACGCACTCCTGAGGTCCAGTTTCGTGAAGAACCGCACTCCGTGAAATGATTCCACTGCCGTAGCGATGAGAGGCAGTGGGTAACTAAAATCCACCGTAATGGAATTGAAACCTCGATAATCAATGCACGGATGCAAACCTCCCTCGTTTTTCTTCACAAAAAAGAAACTTGAGGAGACGGGTGACATGGAGGGCCGAATGTACCCCTGTCCCAGAGCTTCCGTGACATATGTCTCCATAGCCAACGTCTCCTCCTGGGAAATGGGTACACGAGACTCCTGGGCAGTGCAGCGTTTACCTGGAGGTTTATCACGCAATCCCCCTGTCGATGGGGTGGTAATTGGGTCGGTAATTCCGGTCACAACTTGCAGACTTGTGCATTTTGTTGCCAACCTATTTTGCTACCTGACAACTTGACGGTTTTTACTTTTTCATTACCGTTTATATATATATTTTTTTTTCTTCAACTTTTTCACTCCGGACACGATTCGTCAGGACCTCCAACAGCCGAAGCTAAGTAGTAACATTAACATGATGCCTTCTAATTGCAGTTCTGATTTTTGCAATGTTACGTAGATGGAAAAAAGCTGTCCTTGAAATGGTCTTGATATGTTCTTCAATAGAGAGATCAGGGTCCAGAGTAACGCCGAGGTCCTTCACAGTTTTATTTTTAGACGACTGTACAACCATTAAGATGAATTGTCAGATTCAACAGAAGATCTCTTTGTTTCTTGGGACATAGAACAAGCATCTCTGTTTTGTCCGAGTTTAAAAGTAGAAAGTTTGCAGCCATCCACTTCCTTATGTCTGAAACACAGGCTTCTAGCGAGGGGCTTTTTGGGGCTTCACCGTGTTTCATTTAAATGTACAGCTGTGTGTCATCCACATAGCAGTGAAAGTTAACATTATGTTTTCGAATGACATCCTCAAGAGGTAAAATATATAGTGAAAACAATAGTGGTCCTAAAACGGAACCTTGAGGAACACCGAAATGTACAGTTGATTTGTCAGAGGACAAAACATTCACAGAGACAAACTGATATCTTTCCAACAGATAAGATCTAAACCAGGCCAGAACTTGTCCGTGTAGACCAATTTGGGTTTCCAATCTCTCCAAAAGAATGTGGTGATCGATGGTATCAAAAGCAGCACTAAGGTCTAGGAGCACGAGGACAGATGCAGAGCCTCGGTCTGACGCCATTAAAAGGTCATTTACCACGTTCACAATTGCAGTCTCAGTGCTATGATGGGGTCTAAAACCAGACTGAAGCATTTCGTATACATTGTTTGTCTTCGGGAAGGCAGTAAGTTGCTGCGCAACAGCTTTTTCTAAAATGTTTGAGAGGAATGGAAGATTCAATATAGGGCGATAGTTTTTTATATTTTCTGGGTCATGGTTTGGCTTTTTCAAGAGAAGCCTTAATACTGCCATTTTTAGTGAGTTTGGTACACATCCGGTGGATAGAGAGCCGTTTATAATGTTCAACATAGGAGGGCCAAGCACAGGAAGCAGCTCTTTCAGTAGTTTAGTTGGAATAGGGTCCAGTATGCAGCTTGGAGGTTTAGAGGCCATGATTATTTTCATAATTGTTTCAAGAGATATAGTACTAAAACACTTGAGTGTCTCTCTTGATCCTAGGTCCTGGCAGAGTTGTGCAGACTCAGGACAACTGAGCTTTGAAGGAATACGCAGATTTAAAATGGAGTCCGTAATTTGCTTTCTAATGATCATGATCTTTTCCTCAAAGAAGTCCTCACTTGGGGAATGCTTCTTTTTAGTTAGCTTTGCGACAGTATCAAAAAGACATTTCGGAATGTTCGTATTTTCCTCAATTAAGTTGGAATAGTAGGATGATCGAGCAGCAGTGAGGGCTCTTCGATACTGCACGGTACTGTTTTTCCAAGCTAGTCGGAAGACTTCCAGTTTGATGTAGCACCATTTCCTTTCCAATTTTCTGGAAGCTTGCTTAAGAGCTCTGATATTTTCTGTATACCAGGGAGCTAGTTTCTTATGACGAATGTTTTTAGTTTTTAGCGGTGCAACTGCATCTAGGGTATTGCGCAAGGTTAAATCGAGTTCCTCAGTTAGGTGGTTTTGTCCTCTGACGTCCTTGGGTGGGCAGAGGGAGTCTGGAAAGGCATCAAGGAATCTTTGGGTGTCTGAGAATTTATAGCACGACTTTTGATGCTCCTTGGTTGGGGTCTGAGCAAATTATTTATTGCGATTGCAAACGTAATAAAATGGTGGTCCGATAGTCCAGGATTATGAAGAAAACATTCAAATCCACAACATTTATTCCATGGGACAAAACTAGATCCTGAGTATGACTGTGACAGTGAGTAGGTCCAGAGACATGTTGGACAAAACCCACTGAGTCGATGATGGCTCCGAAAGCCTTTTGGAGTGGGTCTGTGGACTTTTCCATGTGAATTTCAAAATCACCAAAAATTTGAATATTATCTGCTAAGACTACAAGGTCCAATAGGAATTCAGGAAACTCAGTGAGGAACTCTGTATATGTCCCAGGAGGCCTGTAAACAGTAGCTATACAAAGTGATTGAGTAGGCTGCATAGATTTCATGACTAGAAGCTCAAAAGATGAAAACGTCATTTTGGGGGGGAAATTGAAATTTGCTATCGTAAATGTTAGCAACACCTCCTCCTTTGCGGGATGCACGGGGGATATGCTCACTAGTGTAACCAGGAGGTGAGGCCTCATTTAACACAGTAAATTCATCAGGCTTAAGCCATGTTTCAGTCAGGCCAATCACATCAAGATTATGATCAGTGATTAGTTAATTGACTATAACTGCCTTTGAAGTGAGGGATCTAACAATAAGTTGCCCTATTTTGAGATGTGAGGTATCACGATCTCTTTCAATAATGTCAGGAATGGAGGAGGTCTTTATCCTAGTGAGGCGAACACCGCCATGTTTAGATTTGCCCAACCTAGGTTGAGGCACAGACACGATCTCAATGGGGATAGCTGAGCTGACTACACTGACTGTGCTAGTGGCAGACTCCACTAAGCTCCACTAAAAAAAGTGTTTCCGAAAAGTGCGTACTACGTCACATAAATGCAGATTTCCCCACTCATCATTGCTCTTTCTGCCTCTCTCTCTGCTGTGTCCACTGAGCCATTGAGTCCGCCCTGCAACCTCATTGGATAACCCTGAGCAACCTCTTGCTAGCTGTCACTGAAATGCGAGAGTCTAAAGCTTATTGACTATAACTCCAATTGCTAAAGGGCTGGTCCACGTGGGGCGAAATGTAGGGAAAATGGTGCGGGACAGCTTCAAGAAAACAGTCGCTTTCAAACTAGGGATTTTGTGGCTAATTGAGGTAAGACAATAATTCTGTTTATAGATTATGAATGTATGAACTACACATTGACACATCTAGCCCAAAGCGGGGGGGTTTAAAAAAAAAAATTGCAGGTGAGAACTTACCTGTTAAACCCGCAGGGAGTTTTCTGAGTACCTCACTGCTGTCTCTGAACCCGTATGGTTAATTGCTGCATCCCAATGGAAGGACAATCACAACACAAGGTTAATTACTTGATCTCAGCCATATGTATCTGGCATCATAATCCAACATGGTCCCAAGTTTTCCCATACTGTATATACCAGACCGTACAATCTGGTATCCAACACAGCCCACATGCTTGTGTTCAACAAGCTATAAGAAATGCTAGTCTTTCTATAGGAAGTCATATAGGCTTAGAAATGTATTGTTCCATTCAGTATGCCTGATTCTATTCTTTTTGAGAGAGATTGTGAAGCCTTGTACAGGGTCATTCATATCAGTTTAGGTAATTTAGTTTGATGGAAAACAACACGTCCAGGGGGAGAGGACAGACATTACACGGATCATTAGAAACCAAATATAAGAAAGAGCATCGTCTGGCCTAATGAAGCTTTGATAAGCTCTTTTCTAGAAGTAACATAATCTGTTGACTTTAAAATCTGTTGTCACATGCACAATGATATTTGAGACAGAATGAAGCATTCTGCTATAAGCGAGTTGGTGTTCCCAGGACAGTAATGGGGAGTTCTTGACTGAAAACTGTGAGTGAAATTCAGCTAAATATATTAATGTAAATTTGCACTCTCTAAATAGAGATCTCTCTCTCTCTGTCTCTCTCTCTCTCTGTCTATATCTATCTATCTATCTATCTATCTATCTATCTATCTATCTATCTATCTCTCTCTTTCTCTCTTTCGCTCTTTTTCTCTGTCTCTCTCTCTGTCTCAATATCTCTCTCTTTCTCTCTCTGTCCCTCTCTGTTTCTCTCTCTGTCTCCCTCCCCCTCTCTCTCTCTCTCTCAGTCTCTCACTCTCTCTCGCTCACTTGTCTTCAAATAATGTCTGCTGCCTTCCAGTGTCCGCATTGTCAGTTAATGGAGGTTACTGAAGGGAGGACGGCTCATAATAATGTGTTTGATACCATTCCACTGATTCCGCTCCAGCCATTACCACGAGTCCGTCCTCGCCAACTAAGGTGGCCACTTCTGACAGAACATCCTGTTGTTTATCCATGTACATACTGTATTGTACAATGTTGCATCCTCGCCTGTAGCTGAGACATCTTGTATTTTCTTGCAATGGTGTATACGAATCGTAGAATTGAAAATTCAAAGGGCCTTTGGAGAGGCCCTCAACTTTATGTTTCATTCTAATTTTTGTTTTTACACATCCTCATGGTAGCATATGTTACCTTATCACTTACTGCCAGTTATTTAAAATGCTAATCATATTGAGAATAATTTGAGTGCATCTGAAACCTCCTTGCGGCAAAGAGGATGTTTATTTTCCTTGAGAGTCAAGTAAGACTCCTTCTCTTTCCACTTGTTTTGCTTTTTTAATTGACCAAATCCTCCACAGCATTTAAAAATGCCCCATACCCAGAGCAGTGTTTACTTTTCACCAAACTGGAGAGCGTGGTAGACAAGATATCACGTTTCAGGTAAGACCCAGATGCAGACAACAGTTTATTAACCCATCAGGGGCAGGCAAAAGACAGGTCAATGGCAGGCAGTGGTCAGTAATCCAGATAGGTGGGGCAAGGTACAGGATCGTAGGCAGGCTCAGGGTTAGGGTAGGCAGAGGTCAGTAATCCAGATAGGTGGGGCAAGGTACAGGATGGCAGGCAGGCTCAGGGTTAGGGTAAGCAGTGGTCAGTAATCCAGATAGGTGGGGCAAGGTACAGGATGGTAGGCAGGCTCAGGGTTAGGGTAGGCAGAGGTCAGTAATCCAGATAGGTGGGGCAAGGTACAGGATGGCAGGCAGGCTCAGGGTTAGGGTAAGCAGTGGTCAGTAATCCAGATAGGTGGGGCAAGGTACAGGATGGTAGGCAGGCTCAGGGTTAGGGTAAGCAGAGGTCAGTAATCCAGATAGGTGGGGCAAGGTACAGGATGGTAGGCAGGCTCAGGGTTAGGGTAAGCAGATGTCAGTAATCCAGATAGGTGAGGCAAGGTACAGGATGGTAGGCAGGCTCAGGGTTAGGGTAAGCAGAGGTCAGTAATCCAGATAGGTGGGGCAAGGTACAGGATGGTAGGCAGGCTCAGGGTTAGGGTAAGCAGAGGTCAGTAATCCAGATAGGTGGGGTAAAAGTATAGGACGGCAGGCAGGCTCAGGGTTAGGGTAAGCAGAGGTCAGTAATCCAGATAGGTGGGGCAAGGTACAGGATGGTAGGCAGGCTCAGGGTTAGGGTAAGCAGATGTCAGTAATCCAGATAGGTGAGGCAAGGTACAGGATGGTAGGCAGGCTCAGGGTTAGGGTAAGCAGAGGTCAGTAATCCAGATAGGTGGGGCAAGGTACAGGATGGTAGGCAGGCTCAGGGTTAGGGTAAGCAGAGGTCAGTAATCCAGATAGGTGGGGTAAAAGTATAGGACGGCAGGCAGGCTCAGGGTTAGGGTAAGCAGAGGTCAGTAATCCAGATAGGTGGGGTAAAAGTATAGGACGGCAGGCAGGCTCAGGGTTAGGGTAAGCAGAGGTCAGTAATCCAGATAGGTGGGGCAAAAGTATAGGACGGCAGGCAGGCTCAGGGTAGGCAGAAAAGGTCCAAACTGGGAAAACTAGAAAACAGGAACAATCAAGAGACAGGAACAGAGGGAAAAAACGCTGGTAGGCTTGATGAAACAAAACGAACTGTCAACAGACAAACAGAGAACACAGGTATAAATACACAAGGGATAATGGGGAAGATGGGCGACACCTGGAGGGAGACAATCATAAAGACAGGTAAAACAGATCAGGGTGTGACACAGGAAACACAACTACATATTCTGTAGTTCTACTCTTATTGATAGGTATTCCTTTGCTGTGCTATAAAGTCACAGCAACCATTCTCTGCGATGTCCCACTGTGAACCTGGACCATGTTAACACTCCTTGAGACACATTGTCAAAAATGTGGCCTGATGACAATGTGACAAGTCCATCAATCTTATTTACCCAGGGACAGGCCGAGATATGTGGCGGCAATCGATAACCCTCACAATTAGTTCCTCTTCAGGGGGGGATGTGGTCCCCGGCACAGCTGGACAGGAGCAGCGTGGAGCACCGTGGAGCACAATGTGCCCCTGCATCCTGCCAACCACATGTCCTGACGTTAGTCACCTCCTCCTGGGTCACACTGACACTACCATAGGCCCTGCCAGCAGAGGACAGGAGAGGAGGAGAGGAGGAGGAAGAGAAGTATGGGGAAATGTTGTTGGTTTGTTTTCACCTTGACTTGATGACCTGGAACTTCTGTCCCTCCAGTTGTGCAATACCCTGTAGTAACCAACCCATTAAAATCATCTCAAAAAGTTCAACAATGTTATGGATGTTGTCCTTACTGGACTGTTGATAATATTGTGATGGACACCTCATAACTCCAAATGCTTATCTGGCAGAATAATTTGTTAAGGCACATCAAAGGCCACATTACCACTTGTATTTTCTTTTGAAATTATTAATGTTGCTAAACCCTTCTAAAGTCCTTAGAGAATAGCAAATACATATTGATTTCCCTAGAGGGCAGCAGAATTTTTGCACATGCAGTCATTCTTCTCCAGTACTGCATGGCTGTGAAAATGTACTGCCTCAGCAACCACATTAAAAAGCTAAACAAATATGAATGATACCCTCTTTATTAATGTCTGAGATTATAGCAAAGAAGAAATTGAATAACTTTCTGAAGGCGTAAAGAAGAACTCTGTCAAATGTGCTGTTTCCGTGTGTTGGAAGCAAGCACCGTCTTTTATTTATCTAGCTACATTCACTGACATCTGCTGCGGAATAATACACTTTTACTAAACCATATTCATTGAATTTCTAAACTAGATTTTGGGCCCCAAACTGAGCATGAGTATTGTAGATCTCCCGGTATTTTATCACACTGTCTTTGAAGGTTGAGAGCAGATTCATGCTGATGTTAAATCATTATCTGTCCATGTTAAACTTTGATCATGACAAATAATGGTGTTTTCATGTGAGCCCACGCATTGGACATCAATAAACTCTAATGGTCTGTCAGACCTATTAATGGATTACGGTAGAGACCTCATAAAAACACTATATCCCATCAGCCTTAAAGGGTCTAATGATCCCACAGTGTCTTATAAAGTCACTATAGCCCTCGTCCCTGATAGATATCCGCTCTTAGTCCACTTTATTTCATTACCCTTAGAGAAGCCAAGGATAAAACAAGCTATATGACTATGTGCTTTAATGTGTTAGGAGGAAGTTCCCTGGTCCAGGTCCTGTAAAAAAGACAATAAAAATTGTCGATATGTAAAACTATGAAGAATGCAGGTAGTGACGACGCATACTATATATGAGCCAAGTTATGAATTCCATATAAAAATCTCTATATAAATCCGTTGTTCTTTTATAGCTTTTATTTCATAGTTAGAAAAAAAACGAAGTTATATCAGCTCTTGTATGACATGAGGAATCCTCCATTGATTGTGGTTGACTTTTATAGGTTTTTAGACTGGGAGGCAGTTATTTGAAGCCCTGAGATTGTCTTTCACTGTGGTAAGTGAATAGCAGTATCCAGGTTCCAGCAGGGCTGGGGATAACGCGTTACAAAAGTAATCAGATTACTTTTATGAGTAACAGAGTAAAGCAACACGTGACTTTTCAAATGGGGTAATATTATTATTATTACTTTGTCAAACAACGCATGCATTACTAACAGAATCATATCTCTATTGGGCATGTGTTTCCATGATCCAATTTCGACTTGTCATGAAATGTCATAACAGCTGCTGTACATAGAAATGTATAGAGGGCGCAATTGAGCGCTTCTGTGATTGCAACGCCCATAGAGGGCTTTCCCGTCTAGTGGCAAGTGTGCCCGCTATACATCTCTATGGGTCAATGTACGTGTGGTCTATACCAGAACTGGCGGCTTGAGAGAAAGATTTAGAATGAAAAGATAGGAAATCTGTACAGATGTTTGGCTTACAGTATATATGGCTAATTACGCAACACATACAGTGCCTTCAGAAAGTACTCATACACCTTGACTTACAGCATGAATTTAAAACGGAATAAATATTTTAAAATATCTCACCCATCTACACACAATAACCCATAATGACAAAGTGAAAATATGTTTTTGTGGAAAATGAAATACAAAAATATCTGATTTACATAACTATTCACACTTCTGAGTCAATACATGTTAGAATCACCTTTGGCAGTGATTACAACGGGGGATCTTCAAGCTCTGTCAAGTTAGTTGTTGATCATTGCTAGACAGCCATTTTTAAGTCTGCACTTAGTGCCAGACTTCATAAAGTCTTCATAAACACTACATAAATGAGTTTCAAATGATGCTTTATAAAGGGTTCATAAATGTGACATAACTGTGTGACATAAACTCCCATGTCAAATGTAACACACTATGTCAAATATAAAGGGTGGCATAAGCCCCGTTTAATAAAGGCCAGATAAATCATATTGAATTGAGGTTTTCACAAAGCATTTCTAACCCTGTTATGCATCTTGGTAGAGCACTGCAACGCCAGGATAGTTAGATTCTCGGGACCACCAATACATAAAAATGTATTCATGCATTTCTGTAAGTCGCTTGGATAAAAACGTCTGCAAAATGTCATATATTATATTACATTTCTAGGATGGCCCAACCGCTTTCCCTCTTGGGTGCATAGCCAATATTGGACCTGACCTCAACTTCCCCCAAAATGCTGTGCTGCAGGATGACGCACACTCTAAAGTGTACAGCAAAAGACGTTGGTTAGGCCTTTTAAAATGTGTTTATATTTTTTGCCTACTTTTTTCCCCCACATTTTCTTAGTTTTGTTTTTCCTGGTTTCGGATATCCCCCATTTTTTCCCACACTTTTTTAATAGAAAAACAACACTATTTAGAATTTCTGTGTGTAAACCACATCAGGGGATGACTTTTGAGGTCTATTAAAACTACAAAACGTACATTTTTGAGTGTAGCTGCCCTTTAATTCAGTGTGGATGCCCTGCACTGGTTAGAGGATTTTCTGTAGCGCAGTAATAGCACATGATGATTATGTATTCCATATACAGTACATTCGGGAAAGTATTCAGACCCCTTAACTTTTTCACATTTTGTTATGTTACAGCCTTACTCTAAAATGGATTAAATGGTTTTTTTCCCCCTCATCAATCTACACACAATAACCTATAACGACAAAGCAAAAGCAGGTTTTTAAAAATATATTTGAAATATATAATTTACATAAGTATTCAGACCCTTTACTCAGTACCTTGTTGAAGCACCTATGGTAGCGATTACAGCCTCAAGTATTCTTGGGTATGACGCTACAAGCTTTTAGTGCACACCTGTATTTGGGGAGTTTCTCCCATTCTTCTCTGCAGATCCTCTCATGCTCTGTCAGGTTGGATGGGGAGCGTTGCTGCTCAGCTATTTTCAAGTCCCTCCAGAGATGTTCGAACGGGTTCAAGTCCGGGCTCTGGCTGGGCCACTGAAGGACATTCAGAGACTTGTCCCGAAGCAAATCTTACATTGTCTTGGCTGTGTGCTTAGGGTCGTTGTGCTGTTGGAAGGTGAACCTTCGCCCCAGTCTGTGGTCCTGAGTGCTCTGGAGCAGATTTTCATCAATGATCTCTTACTATGTTCATCTTTCCCTCAATCCTGACTAGGAGCTCTACAGGTAGCCTAGTGGTTTGAGCGTTGGGTCTATACCCGAAAGGCTACTAGATTGAATCCCCGAGCTGATAAGGTAGAAATCTGTCGTTCTGCCCCTGAACAAGGCAGTTAACTCACTGTTCCTTGAGCGTCATTGTAAATAAGAATTTGTTCTTAACTGACTTTCCTGGTTAAATAAAGAATATAAAACTCAGTCTCTGACACTGAAAAAACAAACACAGCATGATGCTGCCACCACCGTGCTTCACAGTAGAGATGGTGCCAGGTTTCCTCCAGATGTGATGCTTGGCATTCAAGCCAAAGCATTTAATCTTGGTTTCATCTGACCAGAGAATCTTGTTTCTCATGGTCTAAGAGTCATTAGGTGCCTTTTGGCAAACTCCAAGCGGGCTGTCATGTGCCTTTTTCTGAGGAGTGGCTTCTGTCTGGCCCCTCTACCATAAAGGCCTGATTGGTAGAGTGATACAGAGATGGTTGTCCTTCTGGAAGGTTCTCCCATCTCCACAGAGGAATTCTAGAGTTCTGTCAGAGTGACCATTGGGTTCTTGGTCACCTCCCTGACCAAGGCCCTTCTACCCCCGATTGCTCAGTTTGGCCTGGCAGCCAGCTCTAGGAAGAGACTTGGTGGTTCCAAACTTCTCCCATTTAAGATTGATGGAGGCCACTGTGTTCTTGGGGACTTTCAATGCTGCAGACATTTTTGGTACCCTTCCCCAGATTGTTGCCTCGACACAATCCTGTCTCGGAGCTCTACGGACAATTCCTTCAATCTCATGGCTTGGTTTTTGCTCTGACTTGCACTGTCAACTGTGGGACCTTACATAGACAGGTGTGTGCCTTTCCAAATCAAGTCCAATCAATTGAATTGACCACAGGTGGACCAATCAAGTTGAAGAAACATCTCAAGGATGATCATTGGAAACAGAATGCACCTGAGCTCAATTTAGAGTTTCTTAGCAAAGGCTCTGAATACTTATGTAAATGTGATTTTACAGCTTTATTTTTTATACATTTACAAAAATGTCTAAAAAGCTGTTTTCGCATTGTCATTATGGGGTATTGTGCGTAGATTGATGAGGGGGAAAAAACGATTAAATTAATTTTAGAATAAGGCTGTAATGTAACAAAATGTGAAAAAAGTCAAGGGGTCTGAATACTTTCCGAATGCACTGTATACATTCTACAGACCCTACTGAGTATTTCCTACAGTACTTTTACTGCAGAACCAAGAATAGTTTTTGCTCTATAAGCCAAAATGCATTCCTTATACAGTGATTCGCATTGGGGGCATTTATATGACCTTGGAACAAGTTTTAAAACTTAAATTTAATGCAAATGTCACTTAAATACGAACAAATATGAATCATTGTTAATGTTTAGACAATTATAAAATACAGGTTTTTGACACTTTAATACTATTACGTTGGGGACTTTTATTATGAACATTTCCGATATTCCGTGACCCTGAACTACTTTTCATGTACCGAAATTCTGTGACCCAGAAGTACTTTTCACTGATCATGTGATGAATTCGCAAATCAAATGCTCAATTGTGGTGTCACGGACAGCGGAAAACAGGTACATTTGTCACACCCTGATTTGTTTCACCTGTCTTTGTGATTGTCTCCACCCCCCTCCTGGTGTCACCCGTCTTCCCCATTATCCCCTGTGTATTTATACCTGTGTTCTCTGTTTGTCTGTTGCCAGTTCGTCTTGTTTGTCAAGTCAACCATCGTTTTTGTGTCTCAGCTCATGCTTTTCCAGTCCCTTCTTATCTCGCCCTCCTGGTTTTGATCCTTGCCTGTCCTGACTCTGAACCCGCCTGCCTAACCACTCTGCCTGCCCCTGACCCTGAGCCTGCCTGTCGTCCGGTACCATTGCCCCACCTCTGGTTTACTGACCCTGCCTGCCTTGACCTATCTATTGCCTGCCCCTGTTGGATTATTAAACAATTGTTAATTTGACGTTGTCTGCATCTGGGTCATACCTTCATACCTGATAGTACGAACTGGACATGACTGACCCAGCAGACCCGGGCCAGCAGCGCAGCACCATCTCCTCCCAAGGAGCCTCCATTGGTTGGCATGAGGAATTGTTTCGTGGTCTTATGGAGGGGGTCGAAACGTTGGCTGAGCGCCATGATCGGGCGTTGTACATTCTGCTGAAGCAATTCCTCGGGTTGCCTGGGGGCAGCATGCCACATGGTAACCCCACCGCCTCTAAGTAACTCTGCGGTTAGCAGCACCACCCCACTGGCCAGTCCACTTTTCCGGGAGCCCCTGCTTTAATGGAGAGCTCATCACCTGTCGGGAGGTATTAGCTCAGTTTGCCCTCATTTTCGAGCTTCAGCCCTCCTCCTTCCCCTCAGATCGCTCCAAGATAGCCTACCTCATCACGCTGATGTCTGGGAGGGCTCTCACCTGCACTACCGCCGTATGGGAACAACAGCCGGCCATGTGAGTCTGGAAGGGTTTGTGGGAGAGGTGAGGAAGGTTTTTGATGCCCCATTCCCTGGGAGAGAAGCTACCTGGAAGCTAATTCAGCTCTGGCAGTACGCCCGCAGAGAGGACTATGCGATGGATTTCTGCACGTTGGAAATACAGGATGGATCTTGGCTCCCTCATCGCTTTGAACATCCGCATCGATGGACGATTGCGGGAACGATGGATGGAGAAGACATTCGATTTTGAGCGCACGTCCAAGGATTCCACCTCGCCTCCGAGTCATCCGGGAAATCCCTGGCGGTCCCGTTGCCGAGAGCACCTGAGGTTTCCCGACCTTCGTAAAGAGTCACTGAAGACTGTTTCCCGAGCCTATGCAATTAGGCAGAGCTAGGCTGTTGCCAGAAGAACGGCAACACAGGATCAACACAGGGAGCTGTCTGTATTGCAGGATTTTTGTCCGGTAAAAGACCAGGCTCACCTGTAGGAGCGAGTACTCTGATGGGCCATATGGAGAACTTTTATGCTTCCTTTACTCGCACCCATTTCATGTCATTCTGCCTTGGGGTAACCAGTCCAAATCTTTCTGGGTCCTCAATGACTCTGGGGCCGATGAGGGCTTTTTGGACGCCACACCGGCTTCCGAGCTGAACAACCCCACTCAGCCCCTCTCTACTTCCGTGGATGTTAGAGCGCTGGACAGGTGCTCTATAGGTCGGGTCACCCATAACACCACTCCCATCAACCTACATCTGTCAGGGAATCACAGCGAGAACATGCAATTCCTGCTCATCAAGTCCCCCCAGATCCCCGTAGTTTTGGGTGCCAGCGGCGGAAGTCGGCGATGAGGGCTGGGTCCAGGATGTCCCTAGCGGGGACCCAGCACCTCTCCTCCGGGACATAACCCTCCCAGTCAACCAAGTACTGGAAACCTCTGCCCCGTGGTCGAACACTCAGGAGGCGTCTCACTGTGTACGCTGGATGGCCATCGATGACATGGAGAGGGGTGGGCCTGGAAACAGAAGACAAAGGGCTGTGAGATACAGGCTTAACCCTAGACACATGGAAAGTAGTGTGAATACGGAGGGTATGGGGTAACAAAAGACGAACAGCAGTAGGGCTAATGACTCTACAGATGGGAAACAGGCCGATGAAATGGGGGGAAATTTTACGGGACTCCAACTGGAGGGGCAGAGTCATACCCTCTGCCCGAGCCGATAGCGTGGAGCAGGGGTCCGGTGGTGATCCACTTGCTGCCTATACCTGGAAGTGGTCTTCAACAGAACGGCCCGGGCTCTCTTCCAGGTACGGTGGCAGCACCGGATGAACATCTGGGCAGAGGGATTGTTGACTTCCTCCTTTTGCTCGGGGAAGAGTGGAGGCTGATATCCCAAGGAACACTCAAAGGGCGAGAGACCTGTGGCAGAGCAAGGAAGAGTGTTGCGAGTGTACTCAACCCATACCATTTGCTGACTCCAGGTGGTAAGGTTGGCGGAGACTAGGCAGCAAAGAGTCGTCTCTAAGTCATGGTTGGCTCGCTCCTATTGGCCGTTGGACTGGGGGTTGGGATCAAGAGGACAGACTGGCCGACGACCCAATAAGCGTTCAGAGTGCCTTCCAGAACTGGGACGAGAACTGCAGACCCAGGTCGGAGACCATGCCCAACGGGAGTCCGTGGAGCCCGAAGACGTGCTGCACCATAAGCTGGGCCGTCTCCTTGTTTGAGGGTAGTTTGGGGAGAGGAATGAAGTGGGCGGATTTGGAAAATTGGTCGACCACAGTCAGGATAGTAGTTTTGCCCTCAGACGGGGGGAGACCTATGATGAGAGGGACAAATTGAACACCAGGGCCCATCTCACTTGTCTGGAGTTGAGGCGCTTGGTGGTGCGGAGATACTCCAAGATTTTGTGGTCGGTCCACACAATGAACGGATGTTCCACCCTTTCTAGCCAGTGCCTCCATTCCTCCAACTCCATCTTCACTTCGAGAAGCTCCTGATTCCCCACATCGTAGTTCCTCTCCGTGGCGTTGAGGCGGTGGGAGAAGGCGGCATAGGGATGCAGCTTAAGGTCCAGGGCAGAACATTAGGACAGAACAGCCCCCACTCTAACTCTACCACAAACTGATGGGAAGGGTCAGGATGAACCAGGATAGAAGTAGTGGTGAAGCAATGTTTAAGGTCCCGGAATGCCCGGTAAGCAGCAGAGGACCTCATGAACGGAACCTTGGTAGAGGTGAGTGCAGACAGGGGGTAGCCAGGGTGCTTTAACCCCGGATAAAGCTGCGATAAACTTTGGCAAACCCCAGGAAGCTTTGCTGTAAGCCCAGGGTATAGTACAGCCTCTGTAAATCCAGGGTATAGTACAACCTCTGTAAATCCATGGTATAGTACAGGCCAATCCGACACCTCTCTCATCTTCTTGGTATCCATCTGGACACTCCCAGCAAAGATGCTGTAGCCCAGAAAGGAAATGGTGGAGCGATGGAACACGCACTTTTCCGCCCCAATAAACAACTGTTTCTCCAGAAGGTGCTGGAGAACCTGTCGGTCTTGGAGCACGTGTTCTTGGGAGGAGCTGGAGTAGACGAGGATGTCATCATTGTAGACAAAGACGAACTGGTTCAGCATGTTGCTGAGAACATCATTCACCATTCACCTAACCCCAACCCAGGAAGACATCCCGGGGCAGATTGCGCCGACTTCAGATAATGGATGTGGCACCCGTAGACCAGTTGATGAGGGGATTGTGTCACCTGTCTTTGTGATTGTCTCCAACCCCCTCCAGGTGTCGCCCATCTTCCCCATTATCCCCTGTGTATTTATACCTGTGTTCTCTGTTTGTCTGTTGCCATTTCGTCTTGTTTGTCAAGTCAACCAGCGTTTTGTCTCCAGTCTCTCTTTTTCTCGCCCTCCTGGTTTTAACCCTTGCCTGTTCTGACTCTGAGCTCCGATGCCTGACCACTCTGCCTGCCCCTGACTCTAACCCTGCCTGCCTGCCGACCTGTACCTATGCCCCACCTCTGGATTATTGACCTCTGCCTACCCTGACCCTGCCTGTCGCCCGGTACCGCTGCCCCACCTCTGGTTTACTGACCACTGCCTGCCTTGCCCTGTCTATTGCCTTCCCTTGTTGGATTATTAAACCATTGTTAATTCGACGTTATCTGCCTCTGGGTCTTACCTTCATACCTGATAAAGTTCACCTTTATTTATTGTAAATTAAATGAATTTGTTAAAGTTTTGTGTTAGATAACATACTGTTGCTGCCTCAGTCATTATTTCAAATAATGAATTGCAATTGATCGAAATACGGCTAGCTAGCAGGCCCTGCTAAATAAAAATCGCCTTAGATACATCCACGTCTCAAAGTCACATCATGAGATACAGTGGGTCAAATAACTATTTAGTCAGCCACCGATTGTGCAAGTTCTCCCACTTAAAAAGATGAGAGAGGCCTGTAATTTTCATCATAGGTACACTTCAACTATGACAGACAAAATGAGGGGAAAAAAAATCTAGAAAATCACATTGTAGAATTTTTTATGAATTTATTTGCAAATTATGGTGGAAAATAAGTATTTGGTCACCTGATAGTGTCTGAATGCATACATGATGAGTAAAGCCATCTGCGTTGCTGTGTGAAGAACTAGATGTCTGTCACGATCGTCATAAGGAGCGGACCAAAATGCAGCGTGGTATGTGTACATGATGATTTTTTTATTAAAGAAAGCACTGAACACTGAATACAAACTATACAAAACAATAAACGAATAACGACCGTGAAGCTATAATGAGAACTGTGCTGACACAAGCAACTAACAAAGACAATCACCCACAAACAAACCGTGAAACCCAGGCTACCTAAGTATGATTCTCAATCAGAGACAACTAATGACACCTGCCTCTGATTGAGAACCATACTAGGCCGAAACATAGAAATCCCCAAATCATAGAAAAACAAACATATACTGCCCACCCCAACTCACGCTCTGACCATACTAAATAACGACAAACAAAGGAAATAAAGGTCAGAACGTGACAATGTTCTTAAGTCTGAGCTGGAAATAACCGTCATTGTGTGGCTCTAAATAGCGACTTCTTTCATTTTTGCAACGGAGGCTCAGTCTAATTTCTACATACAATATGGCATGCATTTTTTTTTTTTTCATTTTTTCATTTTCTTTTGTTTGTTTGTCAGTCATTTTGCACACTCTAGTCTAAGCTATGATGGTCATGACAGTAGTGGCTAATTAAATGTACACCACTGCTATTGTTCATACAAAATGACACTGGGCTCCACTCATGTAGTAGAAAGAATAAACTTGCCTCTTCACAGAATACCACCATTGGTTATTAATATGCCTGGCTGTAGTTTGAGGTAAGCCCCGGACGTCATTCTTAGTATGTGTCCCAAATGGCACCATGTTCCCTTTACAGTGCACTATGTTTGTTTGACTGTTGGAGGGAACTGCTTTCCTGTGCTAGTCTATAAGTGTTGCGCTATATACAGTGCCTTCAGAAAGTACTCTCACTCCTTGACTTTTTACAAATGTTGTTGTGTTACAGCCTGAATTTAAAAGTAGTGCATTATTATAGGGAATAGGGTGCCTTTTGGGACGCACACCCAATCGTAATCATCATCATAATCATCCATTCTAGATAATCTCCCATTAGAATCCTCCCAGGACTCAGACATTCAACTGTCTGCTGCCATGTTGTTATCTCAGGGACTAAACTGCCAGCCAGTTGGGGACGTCTTTAGCTGCAGTAAATGTTAGTGTAAATGAACATTAGCCATGTCCTGAGGGTGCCGATGTACTGTAGTAGAGTAGTCCCTCCAGTCGGAGTGGTTAACATGCGTTATGATAGGTTCCCTGGTGCTCACTTCACTGGGTGGCTCGGAGAGCCCTGTTGATCCAGTCACTGATGTTAACTAATTATCCTGCTCCCCCTGCTGCGCTACGCTCTCGGTCTTCCCCATCCCGACCCCCTGCTGTGCCACTGGCAAAGTCGTCCTCCTCATGCTCATTAGCAGAGCAGAGTGCTGTACCACTTTTTCTACCCTTATTACATCCCCACCCTAAATTCTGAATTCACTATCTGATGCACACATAACAAACACACACACACACACACACACACACACACACACACACACACACACACACACACACACACACACACACACACACACACACACACACACACACACACACACACACACACACACATTCACAGATAATCACACACAAGCATATGGAGTATGAGAATACAGTACTCAGTTTGAGTATACATTCTATCCACATTCCTCATCAGATATCTACAGATGTGGGATCTTAATGTGATCACCCTGTTGCAGGAAAACTTTTCTGCAATGCAGGACATTAAAAACATATGTGGGGTACAGCCTCTGTAAGCCCAGGGCATAGTACAGCCTCTGTAAATCTGGTGTGGGGTACAGCCTCTGTAAATCTGGTGTGGGGTACAGCCTCTGTAAATCCAGGGTATAGTACAGCCTCTGTAAGCCCAGGGTATAGTACAGCCTCTGTAAATCCAGTGTGGGGTACAGCCTCTGTAAGCCCAGGGTATAGTACAGCCTCTGTAAGCCCAGGGTATAGTACAGCCTCTGTAAATCCAGGGTATAGTACAGCCTCTGTAAATCCAGGGTATAGTACAGCCTCTGTAAGCCCAGGGTATAGTACAGCCTCAGTAAGCCCAGGGTATAGTACAGCCTCTGTAAATCCAGGGTATAGTACAGCCTCTGTAAGCCCAGGGTATAGTACAGCCTCTGTAAGCCCAGGGTATAGTACAGCCTCTGTAAATCCAGTGTGGGGTACAGCCTCTGTAAGCCCAGGGTATAGTACAGCCTCTGTAAATCCAGTGTGGAGTACAGCCTCTGTAAGCCCAGGGTATAGTACAGCCTCTGTAAATCCAGGGTATAGTACAACCTCTATAAATCCATGGTATAGTACAGCCTCTGTAAATCCAGTGTGGGGTACAGCCTCTGTAAGCCCAGGGTATAGTACAGCCTCTGTAAATCCAGTGTGGGGTACAGCCTCTGTAACCCAGGGTATAGTACAGCCTCTGTAAATCCAGGGTATAGTATAGCCTCCGTAAATCCAGTGTGGGGTACAGTCTCTGTAAATCCAGGGTATAGTATAGCCTTCGTAAATTCAATGTGGGGTACAGCCTCTGTAAATCCAGGGTATAGTATAGCCTCCGTAAATCCAGTGTGGGGTACAGCCTCAGTAAGCCCAGGGTATAGTACAGCCTCTGTAAATCCAGTGTGGGGTACAGCCTCTGTAAGCCCAGGGTATAGTACAGCCTCTGTAAATCCAGTGTGGGGTACAGCCTCTGTAAGCCCAGGGTATAGTACAGCCTCTGTAAATCCAGTGTGGGGTACAGCCTTTGTAAATCCAGTGTGGGGTACAGCCTTTGTAAATCCAGTGTGGGGTACAGCCTCTGTAAGCCCAGTGTGTGGTACAGACTCTGTAAGCCCAGTGTGTGGTACAGTCTCTGTAAACCCAATGTGTGGTACAGCCTACCTGGAGCTATCTCTCAGAACAGCACAGCTTACACTGACTGCAGCCCCAGCACACACACATACACATACGCACACAGACACGAACACACACACACACACACACACACACACACACACACACACACACACACACACACACACACACACACACACACACACACACACACACACACACACGCACGCCCGCAAACACACACACACACACACACAAATTCACACATACACACACATACACACACACACACGCCATACACACACACACACACACACACACACACACACACACACACACACACACACACACACACACACACACACACACACACACAGGCAACCCCCACCCCCCCACCCCAAAAAATGAATAAGCCTTGTGACCGTGATATATAGAGACAATAAGAAGACATAGTGGCAGATTAAATTCAACCACACCTTTGTTTTATCAAAAAAGCAGATAGCAACCTCTGTCAGAAAATCAAAATCAAATCAAATGTATTTATATAGCCCTTCGTAAATCAGCTGATATCTCAAAGTGATGTACAGAAACCCAGCCTAAAACCCCAAACAGCAAGCAATACAGGTGTAGAAGCACGGTGGCTAGGAAAAACTCCCTAGAAAGGCCAAAACCTAGGAAGAAACCTAGAGAGGAACCAAGCTATGTGGGGTGGCCAGTCCTCTTCTGGCTGTGCCGGGTGGAGATTATAACAGAACATGGCCAAGATGTTCAAATGTTCATACATGACCAGCATGGTCAAATAATAAAAATCACAGGCAGAACAGTTGAAACTGGAGCAGCAGCACGGCCAGGTGGACTCCGGACAGCAAGGAGTCATCATGTCAGGTAGTCCTGTGGCATGGTCCTAGGGCTCAGGTCCTCCGAGAGAGAGAAAAAAAGAGAGAAATAGAGAATTAGAGAGAGCATACTTAAATTCACACAGGACACCGGATAGGACAGGAGAAGTACTCCAGATATAACAAACTGACCCTAGCCCCCCGACTGCAGCATAAATACTGGAGGCTGAGACAGGAGGGGTCAGGAGACACTGTGGCCCCATCCGATGACACCCCCGGACAGGGACAAACAAGAAGGATATAACCCCACCCACACCACTAGAGGGATATCTTCAACCACCAACTTACCATCCTGAGACAAGGCCGAGTATAGCCCGCAAAAATCTCCGCCATGGCACAACCCAAGGGGGGGCGCCAACCCAGACAGGAAGATCACATCAGTGACTCAACCCACTCAAGTGATGCACCCATCCTAGGGACGGTATGAAAGAGCCCTAGTAAGCCAGTGACTCAGCCCCTATAATAGGGTTAGAAGCAGAGAATCCCAGTGGAAAGAGGGGAACCGGCCAGGCAGAGACTGCAAGGGCGGTTCGTTGCTCCAGAGCCTTTCCGTTCACCTTCACACTCCTGGGCCAGACTACACTCAATCATATGACCCACTAAAGAGATGAGTCTTCAGTAAAGACTTAAACGTTGAGACCGATTTTGTGTCTCTCCCATGGGTCCTGAGTCCACACCATTCCATAAAAATTGAGCTCTATAGGAGAAAGCCCTGCCTCCATCTGTTTGCTTAGAAATTCTAGGGACAATTAGGAGGCCTGCGTCTTGTGACCGTAGCGTACGTGTAGGTATGTACGGCAGGACCACATCAGAGAGATAGGTAGGAGCAAGCCCATGTAATGCTTTGTAGGTTAGCAGTAAAACCTTGAAATCAGCCCTTGCCTTGACAGGAAGCCAGTGCAGGGAGGCTAGCACTGGAGTAATATGATCAAATTCTTTGGTTCTAGTCAGGATTCTAGCAGCCGTATTTAGCACTAACTGAAGTTTATTTAGTGCTTTATCCGGGTAGCCGGAAAGTAGGGCATTGCAGTAGTCTAACCTAGAAGTGACAAAAGCATGGATTAATTTTTGGACAGAAAGTTTCTGATTTTTGCAACATTACGTAGATGGAAAAAAGCTGTCCTTGAAACAGTCTTGATATGTTCTTCAAAAGAGAGATCAGGGTCCAGAGTAACGCCGAGGTCCTTCACAGTTTTATTTGAGACGACTGTACAACCATTAAGATTAATTGTCAGATTCAACAGAAGATCTCTTTGTTTCTTGGGACCTAGACCAAGCATCTCTGTTTTGTCCGAGTTTTAAAGTAGAAAGTTTGCAGCCATCCACTTCCTTATGTCTGAAACACATGCTTCTATGGGGTCTAAAACCAGACTGAAGTCCACATAGCGTATTGCATGTACAGTAACAGGCCTACAGCAAGGTCAAGCAAGTTAATGTTTCTGACGTCTTCGGACTACTAAACAACTATTGATTTAGAACCACAGAGAGTTACCGCAAGTCACAAAGAAAACAGAAGCTGCCGCCACTATTCCAGAACCATTTCAACTTCAACATTTTAACGTCATCAAATCATCTCTGCTTAGTCTAGTACAGTGACAACTAAAAGATACCAAAAACAATTTAGTCCAATCAACGTCAGCTAAATATGATGTGGCTGTCCATGGTTCCGGTGTTTGTGTCTGTGTCTGTGTGTGTGTGTGCTCGTTCGTGCAAGTAGTAAAAAATCATTTAAACTCACCTACCTGTTTGATGTGGATGACACAGCCCATCACTCTGTCATACAGTACACGCTTACATTTTTTCTTGTCCTAGGCTACCTGGCTTGCTCGCTAGCCTAACTTCCATTCATTGGCAACGTTGGCTAGTTAACACTAGCCTTCTACATCTAGCTACATATTGAACTTCCATCCTCTCAGACCAGGGGAACAACAATGTGTGAATGAATGGTTGGATCAGAATCCCCATTATAATCATTGGCCAGTATGGAGAACGAAGTAAAACCACAAGTCCAAATCACTATCTCCATACATGGCTAATTTAGGAAAGGGACCATTTTAACTAGGTAGCTAGCCACCAGAGGACAACAACACAACGAGATGCAACAATTAATGTTGTTTATGTCAATGACGTATTGCTCTCAATGCGATTTGACATGAGTGACACCGAGTCCAAGCTGGCTTCCCTTGACACCTTTTTTTGGTGCGCCAGGACCATTCAGTTGAGTTCGCTCAGTTTAGCTCAACACTGATTGGCTAATATTTCATACTTTTTTTGTCAAGGGAGGTCAAATTCTCGCTGGCTTCCCCTTGCCTTCAATTCTACGGGTGGCAACAATGTCATACTCATTTGGACCAGATAGCTTTTAGATAGATGGTCTACACGTAGAGAGTCACAGGGGAGCTGTTTCACTCACTCGGATACTTTCTCCTGTGAGATATATTCAGCCTCTTGCGTATTGAAGGAAAATTATGAAACACAGATAAATGAAAGATGCATCATTTTTGGGGAGGACATTTTTTGGGAAGCCTGGCTTACTTGGCATCCATGAATACATGCCACCGCCTCTCTATTGGCTTTATGAAAGGCATGGAGAGGTTGTTATAATTCATCTGAATAATTGTGCTGTTTAAGGGGGATATTTAATTTACTGTAGATGGATGTTTCTACAAGAGAAATAACACGGTCGCAAGGCATTCCTGTGTCTCAGCATTTATCATTACATGCCTCTTTGTGGCAGGACATATTCTAGAAAAAACAGATGTGCATTTGGAGATTAGGGGAGTGTTTTATCTAGTAAGCTTTGATATGAAATCAAACCAATGGAAATGTAATGCTTGCGTCCATGCATCACTGACCTTCAGATTGTCATGCATTGCAGTAACCTCATTGTCATGCATTGCAGTAACCTCATTGCACAAAGGACCTTTTTTACAAGTATTCAAATCCTCATGTTAAATCTTACGTCTATGATCATGTATCAAAAGTCAAGAAAATAAACAAATCAACCGTTGTGATATTTTAGCTGTCCACTGATGAGCCAGATATCATCACATTCAACATGTGTATATACATGAACAATCTCAGCAATTTTTTTAAAAACCTTTATTTAAGTCAGTTATGAACAAATTCTTATTTTCAATGACAGCCTAGTAACAGTGGGTTAACTGCCTTGTTCAGGGGTAGAACGACAGATTTGTACTTCAGCTCGGGGATTCAATCTTGCAACCTTTCGGTTACTAGTCCAACGCTTTAACCGCTAGGCTACCCTGCCGCCCAGATGTACTGAGAAGACTAGCTCTTATGTAAGGTAGGCCTTCATTGTAAATAAGACTTTGTTCTTAAATTACTTTCCTAGTTAAATAAAGAACAAAATAAAGAAAAATTATCTCCCTCTCAATGGAAAGAACAGACCGGGACCATAATGCACTGCTCTCATGTCTGTGTGATGCACAGTTGATTTGTCTGATAAATTCTGGCATTAGCCTGTGAATATCTGGGAGTATTCTGGGAGGGACTTGTGTGCGTGCGTGTGATGTGTGTATATGCCTTCCTGACGTGCCTGCCTCATGGCAATAGCTTGTAGGCCACTCCTCTCGCTCACCTCAAATGAGTCCTATCAAGGGCCCCTGGATCAGACGCCACTCTAATTTCCAGTGTATTAACAAGTAAATCATGCCAATTATCAGGAGCAGAGGAATGAGGAATATTATCTGTGTGATGGTGGGACGGAAATGTCCGCTGCGCTCCGACATTTGCATTTTCTAATTTCCAAGGAACAATAGCAAGTAAATTAAAGGATGGGAGCAGAGGAGGCACAGATGAAAGAAAGATAGCTCAGCTGAGGATCCTTTCCTCCACATGGTAGTAGACACAGTCTGTGGATGAGGATCCTCTCCTCCACATGGTAGTAGACACAGTCTGTGGATGAGGATCCTCTCCTCCACATAGTAGTAGACACAGTCTGTGGATGAGGATCCTCTCCTCCACATAGTAGTAGACACAGTCTGTGGATGAGGATCCTCTCCTCCACATGATAGTAGACACTGTCTGTGGATGAGGATCCTCTCCTCCACATAGTAGTAGACACAGTCTGTGGATGAGGATCCTCTCCTCCACATGGTAGTAGACACAGTCTGTGGATGAGGATCCTCTCCTCCACATAGTAGTAGACACAGTCTGTGGATGAGGATCCTCTCCTCCACATAGTAGTAGACACAGTCTGTGGATGAGGATCCTCTCCTCCACATGATAGTAGACACTGTCTGTGGATGAGGATCCCCTCCTCCACATGGTAGTAGACACAGTCTGTGGATGAGGATCCTCTCCTCCACATGGTAGTAGACACTGTCTGTGGATGAGGATCCTCTCCTCCACATGGTAGTAGACACTGTCTGTGGATGAGGATCCTCTCCTCCACATGGTAGTAGACACTGTCTGTGGATGAGGATCCTCTCCTCCACATGGTAGTAGACACTGTCTGTGGAGCTCTGGAGCCCTGAGCAGCACCACCAGTAGTGGTCCTTGACTCTGTCTAGTGTAGCGTACTCTCGTTACTGCCTGGAGCAACAAATAGCCTTTCCATGACTACAATTGCTGATGTGCCTTGAGTGTCCCTTTGCTCTAGAATGAATCCTTTATGTCTTTATCAATATCACCAGAGGTTATAGGAAGACTTAACCCTTGTATTGTCTAGAGGTTCTAAAATGATCCGCTACTATGTTTAACAGCAGAGAAATCCCCCTAAATAAAATTGGATGACTTTTCCTAGAGTGAACCCAACATTAGAAAAAGTGATATTTCCATGAAAGCTGTACACCACCAGGGTACAAAGACTGCCTTAGGGTCATTTTTTACCCGGCAGTCACACACACACACACACACACACACACACACACACACACACACACACACACACACACACACACACACACACATACACACACACACACACACACACACACACACACACACACACACACACAATGAGAAATTGAGATTGTGTGCTACTGATTGAACTGTACTGACAAAACTAAAACTTTCTTGTGCATGTGCAACATCTCCCCTCCAAAACCCCACACACGACTCAAGTTCACAGACAAAATAATCCATATTTCAGACAAAATAAACAACATTTTCGACAAAATAAATTGTTTAGTGATAGTGGAATGCAGTAAGAGGCTATAAAGGTGCTGTAGATGACAGTCCCCCCAGTGCACGTTTCAGTGCCCAACAGGTTGTAGAGATCTGATTTTTTCAGATGTCCAGTAGGAACAAGAGAACAATGACTTAGAAGAGGAGGAGGTATCTGAAGAAGATGGGGAAGAATACAACACAGAGCACAATGCATCATCTTCAAATGAAGAAGAATTCCCCAAAGATGAGAGACATTTTTGTCAAAGAACAGAAAAATAACATGGTCCTTGTCACCATACGACAACCAGGGCAGGATGGCAGCACAAAATGTCATTAGGATGACCCCATGCCCAGGACATCGCCTCAACATTCTACATGTTCATCACACCAGCCATTGAAAAAATCAGAGATGGAGATGACAAATTTGGAGGGTTTCCGTAAACATGGAGACAACTGAAAAAGGATGAGATTGACCTGCGTGCCTACATTGGCTGCTAATCTTAGCGGGTGTGTATAGGTCCCGAGGCGAGGCTACTTATAGTCTCGGGGATGCCACTGAAAGTCTTTCACACTTTCTCAAGAATGCTACAATTTGATAACCGTGAGTCAAGTCCTGCAAGACGTGCGAGAGACAAACTGGCTGCCAGAAGAAAGGTCTGGGAGAAGTGGGTGGAGCGTCTGCCATACCTCTACAACTCTGGGCCTGAAGTAACAGTGACTGAGCAACTGGTTCCTCTACCATACCTCTACAACTCTGGGCCTGAAGTAACAGTGGATGAGCAACTGGTTCCTCTACCATACCTCTACAACCCTCGGCCTGAAGTAACAGTGGATGAGCAACTGGTTCCTCTACCATACCTCTACAACCCTCGGCCTGAAGTAACAGTGGATGAGCAACTGGTTCCTCTGCCATACCTCTACAACCCAGGGGCTGAAGTAACAGTGGAGGAGCAACTGGGTCCTCTGCCATACCTCTACAACTCTGGGCCTGAAGTAACAGTGGATGAGCAACTGATTCCTCTACCATACCTCTACAACCCAGGGGCTGAAGTAACAGTGGATGAGCAACTGGTTCCTCTGCCATACCTCTACAACCCAGGGGCTGAAGTAACAGTGGATGAGCAACTGATTCCATGCAGAGGGACATTTTTATTTTCATATCTGTACTGTAATTGATTTTCACTGTTAAGTTTATTATGTGTTGCTGTAATATTATTTATGTGTGTGATTGTTTTCCGTGACACTGATACTAATTACTGTTACTGTCCTTTCCGGCAGTATGTGCCGAGCAAGCCAGCAAAGTACTTGTGATGCACAATCCAGCTACTCTTGGAAGATGCAAGTCTACACAGGCAAGCCGACCAGTGGAGGCCCGGGGAAGAACCAGGGGATGCGGGTTGTGTTTGATGTGACAGATGGACTTAGGGGGCACAATGTCACGTGTGACAATTTCTTCACCTCTTATGAATTCAGCCAGCATCTCCTGAAGAGGAAGATCACCATGGTTGGCACAGTTAGAAAGAACAAGCCTGAGCTCGCCCTGCACTCCTTGCAACAAGAGGGAGAGAGGCCTTCTCATCAAAGTTTGCCTTCACTCCCACCACCACTCTAGTTTCTTACCTCCCAAAGAGGAACAAGAATGTGGTCGTCCTGAGCATACTGCACAAAACGGCTGAGATCAGTGATCGTGAGGACAGGAAGCCAGCCATCATCCTGGACTATAACCACAACAAAAGAGGCGTGGACAACCTGGACAATGTGATTGGAACTTACAGCTGCAGGAGGATGACTTCCCGCTGGCCCCTGGTCATCTTCCATAACATCATTGATGTGTCCTCATACAATGCCTTTGTGATATGGAAGAAGATCCACCCTACATGGATGCCTGATAAGCGGAACAAGAGGAGGGTGTTCCTGGAGCAGCTGGGAAAGGCACTTGTAATCCCATACATCCAAAGAAGGGAGCGCCTCCCCCCGCACAGCAGGCTGCAGCACTTGTGAAAGCTGTTCAGGGGGCTGAGTCTTGTCCTAATCCACCTGAGGCTGCAGCTGGGGCAGGCCAATTCTGCCCCCAAAGAAGAACTGTAAAACAAATACTATGTGCTGCACATGTGAGAAATATATCTGCAAAGTCCATGCACACACACTTGCATACTGTCCTACATGTGCTAATTACAGTTGATTGATTTATGTTCTCCATGATTTTGTTTTGTATCTATTATCTTATTTTATTCTTATTTATTGTTGTTGTTTATACACCTTGTGGGTGGGGGCAATGGTTTAAATATAGATAGATATATCACTATGTTGCCCAAAAAATTGTTATTGTTTCCCTTCAATAAAATGCATTAAAAACTACTTTCTGTACATTTCTGCTACTTCCTTAGGCTACACAAGTGCTATCGCTTGCTAAAAAAAGTATGTTTACACCTATGCAGTACCTTTAGCAATAATAATAATAATAAACCTCTACTTTAGTAAAGAAAACAATAATGACAGGTGTGTTGTAATAAAAACGAGTGGTGTCCACTGATTAAATGCAGTCTTCCTGCATTGTGAAGAGAGAAAACCCAGATATTCACAAAGTGTGTGATGAATGACAGGTTGTTTCTTCATGCAAAATAGGGTTTAAATAGATTTAGGGTTTAAAATTTAATTAAGCTGCTTTATTTTAGGGGTTTAGTGAAGGCGGGTCATTTTTGACCATTAGGACAAGGGGATTATACAGAATGGTAAGACTACACAAGGGTTAAGTCAAATTGCCCGAAAGGCAAATGCTTGTTAATGCACTGCCAATTAGGTTGGCGTCCGATGCAGCGGGCTGTGACAGGACTCATTTTAGGTGAGTGAGAGGCGCTAGGTACATCAAGTTGATTTACCACTACTAGTCTCTCTGGACAGACGGGCTGCTTCCGGCAATGTAACAGTGCTCCAGTATAACACGCGTGTACAAGTTGCAGCAACAGTTTGGACAGAGTGGACGACTCGGAAAATGAGAAGAGCGTCACCGGTAACATCACTGCCGTATCTGCTTGCTGCCCTAGATAAGAATGAGCACAATCAAAGGCTATTGTAAGCCCTGCCTACACAAACCTGTGATTTGTTGGGTGAGTTGTCTGTCTAACGAGGACCTTCCCCAAATGTATTTTTATGACAAGCTTACGATGCTCCAAGATCTGATATATCTGAGACGATACCACTACTAGCCATGGATCTTTTGATCAAGTGTTAGACTAACCCATTGATTGACAGTCCCTACGTCTGCAAGGAGTTAGTTTGGTGTACGCCAGATTGGGAGTCCAGTGGCATTCATCAACTGAGACAACTGAGACCATATCCTTCCCCGCCAGCTCAAACGATGCCTGAGCAGATTGAGTAGTGACGGGAGAATAGAAGGCAGGAGGAGGGGAGCTACAACAGCCACACTGTCTAATGGATTGAGAGTAAGGTGAGTGAGTGAGTGAGTGAGTGAGTGAGTGAGTGAGTGAGTGAGTGAGTGAGTGAGTGAGTGAGTGAGGTGAGTGAGTGCGTGCGTGTGCGTGTTTGTTTGTTTGTGTAACACTGTGTGTTGTTTGGCATCGGAGATGTGCATCTTTAGTGTTAATACTGCTGTGACTATACAGACGAGCCCATTTGGTCTGCGCCAGTGAACATTAGTTATACTGACCAACCAACAGGCCATGATGGATGTAATGTTTGCACTTGTGGCTGATGTTATGTGGGACATTTTCTGCCCTCCATTTTATTTGTGTTTGGCCTGTAAACCACAAGTGCTCGTTCCATCAAATGAATAATTAGAGGCTTGTAATGTGGTACTTTGTTTTATGTGTGTTATCTAATAAAACACAGAAAGCTGCCATGGGGAGCGGGAAACTTCCCAACCAAACACCCACCGCCAAACACACACACACACACCCAACCACAGACGTACACACACACACACACACACACACACACACACACACACACACACACACACACACACACACACACACACACACACACACACACACACAGACGTACACACACGCACACACACACACACACACACACACACACACACACACACACACACACACACACACACACACACACACAACCACAGACGTACACACACGCACACACACACACACACACGCACACACGCACACACACACACACTCACACACACACACTCACACACACCCAACCACAGACGTACACACACACACACACACACACACACAGTAAAGATACACATACTGTATATTGCTTCTGCTATTTTTTTACAGTTCTTTATGTTTTGTAACTAAAGGCTATGAGTTTCTTTCAGAAAAAAGATACATATTGTAGCCATTAATAAGTCTTTGTCTAAGCCAACCATAAGATCTGGGTTTCTTTCAGAAATAAGATACATATTGTAGCCATTAATAAGTCTTTCTCTAAGCTAACCATAAGATCTGGGTTTGTTTTAGAAATAAGATACATATTGTGGCCATCATGGGTGTCACGATCGTCATATGAATCGGACCAAGGTGCAGCGTGGTATGCGTACATTCTTCTTTTATTAAATAAGGAACACTGAACAAACTAACAAAACAACAAAACTAAACGTGAAGCTGTACGAATAGTGCAGACAGGCAACTAAACATAGAATAAGATCCCACGAAACACAAAAGGGAAAGGGCTACGAAAATATGATCCCCAATCAGAGACAACGATAAACAGCTGTCTCTGATTGAGAACCATATCAGGCCAACATAGAAATACAAAAAACCCTAGACGTACAACAACATGCGTACCCACCCTAGTCACACCCTGACCTAACCAAAATATAAAGAAAACAGAGATAACTAATGTCAGGGTGTGACAATGGGCCTAGTAAGTCTTGTCTAAGTAGTCTAACGTGAAACCATTTGGAACATTCTGGTACATCGGTAGCTACATTAATATTTAACTTTGTCTGACACGATAATAAGATCCAAACCTCATCGTTGTTTAATTAAACGTTTGTAATGGAAAGCACTTTAAAGAGCCATTCAATGGAGAAGCCTTTGGTGATGAAGAGAGAGAGGCATCATATTTGCAAATGATGGTGGAAAATAAGTATTTGGTCAATAACAAAGTTTATCTCAATACTTTGTTAATTGTTGGCAATTGCAGAGGTCAAACGTTTTCTGTAAGTCTTCACAAGGTTTTCACACACTGTTGCTGGTATTTTGGCCCATTCCTCCATGCAGATCTCCTCTAGAGCAGTGATGTTTTGGGGCTGTTGCTGGGCAACACGGACTTTCAACTCCCTCCAAAGATTTTCTATGGGGTTGAGATCTGGAGACTGGGTAGGCCACTCCAGGACCTTGAAATGCTTCTTACGAAGCCACTCCTTCGTTGCCCGGGCGATGTGTTTGGGATCATTGTCATGCTGAAAGACCCAGCCACGTTTCATCTTCAATCTTCATCTTCAATCTTCACGATACATGGACCCATTCATTCTTTCCTTTACACAGATCAGTCGTCCTGGTCCCTTTTCAGGAAAACAGCCCCAGAGCATGATGTTTCCACCCCCATGCTCCACAGTAGGTATGGTGTTCTTTGGATGCAACTCAGCATTCTTGTCCTCCAAACACGACGAGTTGAGTTTTTACCAAAAAGTTCTATTTTGGTCATTCTTTCCTTTACACAGATCAGTCGTCCTGGTCCCTTTTCAGGAAAACAGCCCCAGAGCATGATGTTTCCACCCCCATGCTCCACAGTAGGTATGGTGTTCTTTGGATGCAACTCAGCATTCTTGTCCTCCAAACACGACGAGTTGAGTTTTTACCAAAAAGTTCTATTTTGGTTTCATCTAACCATATGACATTCTCCCAATCTTCTTCTGGATCATCCAAATACTCTCTAGCAAACTTCAGACGGGCCTGGACATGTACTGGCTTAAGCAGGGGGACACGTCTGGCACTGCAGGCTTTGAGTCCCTGGCGGCGTAGTGTGTTACTGAATGGTAGGCTTTGTTACTTTGGTCCCAGCTCTCTGCAGGTCATTCACTAGGTCCCCCCGTGTGGTTCTGGGATTTCTGCTCACCATTCTTGTGATCATTTTGACCCCACGGGGTGAGATCTTGCGTGGAGCCCCAGATCGAGGGAGATTATCAGTGGTCTTGTATGTCTTCCATATCCTAATAATTGCTCTCACAGTTGATTTCTTCAAACCAAGCTGCTTACCTATTGCAGATTCAGTCTTCCCAGCCTGGTGCAGGTCTACAATTTTGTTTCTGGTGTCCTTTGACAGCTCTTTGGTCTTGGCCATAGTGGAGTTTGGAGTGTGACTGTTTGAGGTTGTGGACAGTTGTCTTTTATACTGATAACAAGTTCAAACAGGTGCCGTTAATACAGGTAACGAGTGGAGGACAGAGGAGCCTCTTAAAGAAGAAGTCACAGGTCTGTGAGAGCTGGAAATCTTGCTTGTTTGTAGGTGATCAAATACTTATTTTCCACCATAATTTGCAAATAAATTCATACAAAATCCTACAATGTGATTTTCAGGATTTTTTTCTCTCATTTTGTCTGTCATAGTTGAAGTGTACCTATGATGAAAATTACAGGCCTCTCATCTTTTTAAGTGGGAGAACTTGCACAATTGGTGGCTGACTAAATACTTTTTTGCCCCACTGTAACTCCATCATTCTTTATGAATCCATATGGTTTCTATTCCGTGTCTGTCCCACCATGTTCCCTGTCTCATCATACAATCACATAACAGTATAGTAGAAGCAATAGTGTTTAGTGGCTGCATCATCTCATTCGCTGTGTTTGAGCCTTACAGTCTAGCACACAACACTAGTGTTTGAATTAATTTAACCCTGCCTCTCTGAAGTGTATGGAGTGTACGTGAGACTAATGCACATTGCCTGACCCATCCCAGCCCATCCCAGCCCATCCCATCCCATCCCAGTCCATCCCAGCCCATCCCAGTCCATCCCAGTCCATCCCAGCCTATCCCAGTCCATCCCAGCCCATACCAGTCCATCCCAGTCCATCCCAGTCCATCCTAGCCCATCCCAGCCTATCCCAGTCCATCCCAGTCCATCCCAGCCCATCCCAGTTCCTCCCAGCTCATCCCAGTCCACCCCAGTCCATTCCAGTTCATCCCAGCCCATTCCAGTCCATCCCAGTTCATCCCAGCCCATCCAGTCCATCCCAGTCCATCCTAGCCCATCCCAGCCCATCCCAGTCCATCCCAGTCCATCCCAGCCCATCCCAGTCCGTCCCAGTCCATCCCAGTCCATCCTAGCCCATCCCAGCCCATCACAGTCCATCCCAGTCTATCCCAGCCCATCCCAGTTCCTCCCAGCCCATCCCAGTCACCCCAGTCCATCCTAGCCCATCCCAGCCCATCCCAGTCCATCCCAGCCCATCCCAGTCCATCCCAGTTCATTCCAGCCCATCCCAGTCCATCCCAGCCCATTCCAGTCCATCCCAGTTCATCCCAGCCCATCCCAGTCCATCCCAGTTCATCCCAGCCCATCCCAGTCCATCCCAGTCCATCCCAGCCCATCCCAGTCCATCCCAGTTAATCCCAGCCCATCCCAGTCCATCCCAGTTCATCCCAGTCCATCCCAGTCCATCCCAGGCAATCCCAGCCCTTCCCAGTTCATCCCAGCCCATGCAGCTCAGTTGTAAGAGCACAGATGTTCATAATTGTTCAACTCAGCATACTGGTCTGTTCCCCTATGAATCTGTCAGAATAGTTCCATGAATGTCTGATCGATGCAGCCATAGCCAACTGTGCATTTCAATAATACAATTTAATCAATTTATAAGATCATATAAATATAGATAAAGAGGCAAATGTCGATGGTTCACGGCAAGAAAATACATGAGATAGCCTACTAAGAGACAAACACCTACAGTTGAAGTCGGAAGTTTACATACACCTTAGCCAAATAGATTTAAACTCAGTTTTTCACAATTCCTGACATTTAATCCTAGTAAACATTCCCTGTCTTAGGTTAGTTAGGATCACCACTTTATTTTAAGAATGTTAAATGTCAGAATAATAGGAGAGAGAACTATTTATTTCAGCTTTTATTTCAACACATTCCCAGTGGGTCAGAAGTTTACATACACTCAATTAGTATTTGGTAGCATTGCCTTTAAATTGTTTAACATTTTGTGTAGGCTTCCACAATAATTTTGGCCCATTCCTCCTGACAGAGCTGGTGTAACTGAGTCAGGTTTGTAGGCCTCCTTGCTCGCACACGCTTTTTCAGTTCTGGCCACACATTGTCTATAGGATTGAGGTCAGGGGTTTGTGATGGCCACTCCAATAGCTTTGTCCTTAAGCCATTTTGCCACAACTTTGGATGTATGCTTAGGGTCATTGTCCATTTGGAAGACCCATTTGAGACCAAGCTTTAACTTCCTGACTGATGTCTTGAGATGTTGCTTCAATATATCCACATAATTTTTCTTCCTCGTGACACCATCTATTTTGTGAAATGCACCAGTCCCTCCTGCAGCAAAGCACCCCCACAACATGATGCTGCCACCCCCATGCCTCACAGTTGGGATGATGTTCTTCGGCTTGCAAGCCTCCCCCTGTTTCCTCCAAACATAACGATGGTTATTATGGCCAAACAGTTCTATTTTTGTTTCATCAGACCAGAGGACATTTCTTCAAAAAGTATGATCTTTTTCCCCATGTGCAGTTGCAAACCGTAGTCTGGCTTTTTTATTGTGGCTTTGGAGCAGTGGCTTCTCCCTTGCTCCAGTATCTTCACAAGGTCCTAAGCTGTTGTTCTGGGATTGATTTGCACTTTTCGCACCAAAGTACATTCATCTCTAGGAGACAGAATGTGTCTCCTTCCTGAGTGGTATGACGGCTGCGTGGTCTCATTGTATTTATACTTGTGTACTATTGTTTGTACAGATGAACGTGGTACCTTCAGACATTTGGAAATTGCTCCCAAGGATGAACCAGACTTGTGGACGTCTACCATTTTTTTCTGAGGTCTTGGCTGATTTCTTTTGATTTTCCCATGATGTCAAGCAAAGAGGCACTGAGTTTGAATGTAGGCCTTGAAATACATGCACAGGTACACCTCCAATGGACTCAAATGATGTCAATTAGCCTATCAGAAGCTTCTAAAGCCATGACATAATTTTCTGGAATTTTCCAAGCTGTTTAAAGGCACAGTCAACTTAGTGTATGTAAACTTCTGACCCACTGGAATTGTGAAACAGTGAATTATAAATGAAATATTCTGTCTATAAACAATTGTTTGAAAAATGACTTGTGTCATGCACAAAGTAGATGCCCTAACCGACTATCCAAAACTATAGTTTGTTAACAAGAAATTTGTGGAGTTGTTGTAAAACGAGTTTTAATGACTCCAACCTAAGTGTATGTAAACTTCCGACTTCAACTGTATATGTAACTCTCAGACTGAAGTCTTCAAGGGGTGAATTATTTGTGTCTTTTTCAATGAATAAATCAATGTAAATCTGAATTGGTTATACAGGATGTGTTATGTAACATAGACTTATGTATGGATACTTAACTACCGTATGTTTTCACCTCTAGTAATACGATGGAAGATCTTCCCTAGTGATTGCCTTGTGACATTATCATGCCCTATAAAATGTAATAAAACATGTCTTCATGCCATTAATGTTTTAATAGTAAACACTAAGCGCAGCGGAACGCTCACACACACAATGATTGTGTTTTGACAAATGTGTTTACCATTTTTGTATTGCAAGCAACTTCACTAGTCTGTGGCATCCTCCTAGGATAAATTATCAAGTGGAAGGACCCTGGCAACACGCCTGACAGCAGATAGATCACTGAATACAATTCACGTACTTTCATTCCAATTAAGTGACAATGAAAGGTAACACAATCTAATGTTGGTTAAGAATGGAGGCATTGTTTTTTGTAATGCGAGAGAGAGAGAGAGAGAGAGACAGAAAGCGAGCGAGTAAGAGAGCGAACGAGAGACAGAGAGAGAGAGAGAGACAGAGAGAGAGTGACAGAGCGAGAGACAGAGAGAGAGTCAAATCAAATCAAATCAAATTTATTTATATAGCCCTTCGTACATCAGCTGATATCTCAAAGTGCTGTACAGAAACCCAGCCTAAAACCCCAAACAGCAAGCAATGCAGGTGTAGAAGCACGGTGGCTAGGAAAAACTCCCTAGAAAGGCCAATACCTAGGAAGAAACCTAGAGAGGAACCAGGCTATGTGGGGTGGCCAGTCCTCTTCTGGCTGTGCCGGGTGGAGATTATAACAGAACATGGCCAAGATGTTCAAATGTTCATAAATGACCAGCATGGTCGAATAATAATAAGGCAGAACAGTTGAAACTGGAGCAGCAGCACAGTCAGGTGGAAGTTGAAACTGGAGCAGCAGCATGGCCAGGTGGACTGGGGACTGGGAGTCATAGAGCGAGAGAGACAGAGAGAGAGACAGAGAGCGAGCGAGTGAGAGAGCGAACGAACGAGAGACAGAGAGAGAGAGAGAGACAGAGAGAGATACAGAGAGAGACAGAGAGAGAGTGACAGAGCGAGAGACGGAGAGAGAGTCATAGAGCGAGAGAGACAGAGAGAGAGAGAGAGAGACAGAGAGAGAGAGAGACAGAGAGAGAGACAGAGAGAGACAGACAGAGAGAGAGTCACAGAGAGAGAGAGAGAGAGAGAGAGAGAGAGAGAGAGAGACAGAGAGAGAGTGACAGAGAGAGAGACAGAGAGAGACAGACAGAGAGCGACAGAGAGAGAGTCACAGAGAGAGAGAGAGTGACAGAGAGAGAGACAGAGAGAGAGACAGACAGTGACAGAGAGAGAGAGTCACAGAGAGAGAGAGAGTGACAGAGAGAGAGACAGAGAGAGAGAGACAGACAGAGGGAGTGACAGAGAGAGAGAGTCACAGAGAGAGAGAGACAGAGAGAGAGAGTCACAGAGAGAGAGAGACAGAGAGAGAGAGAGTGACAGAGAGAGAGAGACAGACAGAGGGAGTGACAGAGAGAGAGTGACAGAGAGAGAGACAGAGAGAGACAGACAGAGAGAGAGACAGACAGAGAGAGACAGAGAGCAACAGAGAGAGAGACAGCGAGACAGAGACAGAGAGAGAGACAGACAGAGACAGAGAGAGAAAGACAGAGAGAGAGAATGACATAGAGAGTGGTTATTGAGTGCAGCTCTTCATTACCCCCTAGTGGGTTTAGAGCCTCTAGACGCCAAATGGACCATTCTGTGCCTGTCTACATGGTTTACAGGTGCAGGTAGCGACAACAAAGAAAGCTGAGGATAATCGTAAAAATCTGCTGCAGTCAACAGCACATTGCCCCAATTGATGAGTAGACAATTATTGATTTCTGCAGTTACACCTGCCCTGCATCATATCCCACTTCATAACTAGAAACACACTAATACAGCTGTGAGGTTAGCTATAGTGATATAGTTATTTTAACGGTTACTGAATCAACTGCAACACATGCTGATGGCCCAACACTCAAGTTGTTTGCAATTTAGTTGTCTTTTTCTTTACTAGTACTATCTGGTCCCCTGGCGTAGACTCTGGTTCCTCTCCGTTTGTTTACTGCCATTCCATCTGTTAGTCGGTGTGGTGTCATCACACAGAGAGAGAGACAGAGAGACAGAGAGAGAGAGAGAGAGCGATAGTAGGCTACCTGTTAATGAAGTGTGAGTGTCCCTCCCCTTGTTAGCTCCCCAGCATCCCACTGCCATCTAATCTAGCCACACAGGACAGCCAGGTGATGTTAATCAGAGAGATGCTGCCTTACATGTCAACCCACTGCTACAGTTCCACTGACACATCACATCACACCACAGTCTCTCTCACACACGTGCACGCACACACACACGCACCCACACACACCCACTTCCACTGCCACAGATGAGGTGATAATCTCAGATAGGAGGAATGTTCTCGAAGGAAAAAGGCATGTTTATGAACATGTCCCAAATGGCACCCTATTCCCTATTAGTGCATTACAAGGCCAACAAATAGTGCACTATATAGGGAATAGGCTGCCATTTGGGATGCAGACATGGTGTCGCTGATAACCATTGTAGATAGGATGAATGTCCTCTAAGGAAAAGAGCAGGTTTATGTTTCCAGCCTGAAGCATTGGCATTGTGCTATCAAAAGCATCAAGAATGCTGTAATTGTATGGTGGCACTAGCATGTCTTTACAGCATCTTTGTAAACATATTGTAAGTGTGACTGAGCGAGGCGTGTTTGAATCCTTTTACAAATTAGACATGGTAAAAATAGAAAGAGTAAATAAATCCCAGAGAAGAGCGGTATATTTACATGTAAACAGGCCTATAATTCCCAGCATACCACAGGGCTCATTCTTCTAGTTGTTTCATTGGAATAGAGGTGAGAACCTCAGACTTGATTTTGGCCTCAAGGAAGGCCTTTGTGGTTTCAGAGAATGGCTGCACAAGCTTCCCTGTTGTTCTAATTGTTCACACATAAAACCAGCACAAGACAGAGAGAGAGAGAGAGAGACAGAGAGAGACAGAGAGACAGAGAGAGAGAGAGAGAGAGAGAGAGAGAGGGAGAGAGAGAGAGAGAGAGAGAGAGAGAGAGAGAGAGAGAGAGAGAGACAGAGAGACAGAGAGAGAGAGAGAGAGAGAGAGAGAGAGACAGAGAGAGAGAGAGAGAGAGAGAGAGAGAGAGAGAGAGAGAGAGAGAGAGAGAGAGAGAGAGAGAGAGAGAGAGAGAAAGAGAGAGAGAGAGAGAGAGAGAGAGAGGTTAGTGTGTATTATTGAGGAAGGAGCGGGTAGCTAATGGTATTCCAGACCTGTGGTTAGGGTAGGGAGGGGGAAGCGCTGTGGACAGCCAGCAGATGTTGGCTAAATGTAGCCCAGATGGGACATAACACTTTCCCTCCTCAGCAGATCACATCCATGGGTCCTTTGTGACTGAAAAGAGTGTATCAGCGCGTGTCCCTCCCCTTTAATGGAAACTGGAGATTTACGGCTCCTCTTGCCTGTGGGCCCTACAGTCCCTTTCCAATCTGCTGGGAATGTACCCCTGGTCTGAGAACACATTAACTTTCATGGACGTTTTCATCTCTCTTCAAAATGGCAGAGATTATCGATCATATATCTATGTTTTCAATTCATCTACATGGAGAGTAATAGTTGATTATGATGCTCATTGTCATATACCTCACACATACACCCCCCCCATACCTCTCTCAGTGTTGGTGCAGGATACTCACATCCATGTCGTAGAGTGTAACAATGCTGTGCTGGATGAGATAACCATTGTGCTATCTAGTTCTGAGTAAAGGTGTAGCTGTCTATCTCTATACTTGCACTATATGAAGATGTACTGAGAGTGCATGGTATATAGATAAGGCTTTGTGCTGTCTGTCAAGCTCTGGATAATTCTCCTCACTTCATCTTAGCGAGGCTCGGAGATATTTGTCTCTCTTTTGCGCTACACGGTTTGGAGAGGCAGGATGACAGAATACAATTACACTCAAGGTAGAAAGATCTGCCCATATTAACAATGAGAGCAAAGTATTCTCATGGGTATTAATTCTGTGGAGGCAGAGGGACAGAAATGTTTCACTGTGGTGTTTCCCAAATGGCAACATATTCCCTATGTAGTGCATTCGTTTTAACCAGAGCCCTATGGGCCATTTGGGATGTAGTCAGAGTGTTGTTTTAAGGTGAATTGAAGGCAGTTTATTGAGAGACAGGGAACTTGGTCCGCATGTGGTGCCACCCATACTAATGTCCAGCACATGAAAACAACACAAACATTCCAGGGATTCCAGTCAGTTGTAAAACATGTTTACAGCTTGGACCAGTATAACTGAAAGGCGGTCAATACTTTACAAGCGGAAAGAAATTATCCCAAATAATAGGATTTGCGGATATTGCTATAGTTCACCCACATTACTAAATTACATATTGGTGTCTTTACCCTGTAAGCAGTCTGTGGACAAGCTATGACTGCAATCCATGCTATGACAGCAATCCATGCTATGACAGCAATCCATGCTATGACAGCAATCCATGCTATGACAGCAATCCATGCTATGACAGCAAATCCATGCTATGACAGCAATCCATGCTATGACAGCAATCTATGCTATGACAGCAATCCATGCTATGACAGCAATCCATGCACTGCACTGCTTACAGGGTAAGGAAACCAACATGTAATTTAGTAATTTCTGTGAATTATCCCTTTAACAGAATTGTCAACATTCGAAAAGTTCCTCAATGATCCAAAAACTAACCTAAACTTTTCAGTTTGTATTTTCTAGGAAGTGTCTATATTCTCCTCCTCACACAATTTCATGGTCAGGGGATGCCTTCCGTCACCCTTATCCCAAATTAATATTTAATATTTCAAATTTTCAGCCTAAATGTTGTGCAGTTTTATTGAGGTTATTTCAGGTTAAGTGCATAGCTACTTTTCCACAATACTGTTTGGAGTTTTTTGGTCCGCAACAGAAGAATGAATCATTAGCACAATTTCTGTCAGCTAGTGAGATTGTGGCACATTTTGTATTTTTTGTATATTTATATTTAAATAGGAAAGTCAGTTAAGAACAAATTCTTATTTAAAATGACGACCTACACCGGCCAAACCTGGATGACGCTGAGCCAATTGTGCGTCGCCCTATGGGACTCCCAATCACAGCCAGTTGTGATACAACCTGGAATCAAATCAGGGTGTCTGTAGTGACGCCTCAAGCACTGAGATGCAGTGCCTTAGACTGCTGTGCCACTCGGAAGCTATATTCCTAGTAGACCATTGCTTTTAAAGTAAAGAGCAAAATACTGCCCACCATAGACTATCTGCTTCGGAATTAGGTCATGCCTAAAACGCATTGTTGGAGGGGAAATAGCATATCCTTATCAGCAATCAAGTTGATTACTGTACATAGAGAACCAACATGGACACCATGAGTAGAATGTTTTTGAGTGGATGTTCCAATATTTACTGCACTGTTTCCTTGAACTGTTAAATGTGGGGGGGTTGCTGGCCTGTCTACACTGTTCAATATAAGTCCATGAGAGTCATAACGTAAAAAATGCTGTTGCTAAGAGAAAAATATAGCTGATTTCAGTCCCAGGAAATAAGAGTAAACCCTCAAAATGGGATCGGAAGTAATGAATCCGTGGAGCTGGGCCTCTGAGGAGATTGCATCCAAAATGGCACCCTATTCCCTTTTAAAATGCACTAACTTTTACCAGGGCTCTGGGTCAAGACTAGTGCACTATTAAAGGAAAAGGGTGCCATTTGAGAAACGACCATATCTATCTGTTGCTCATCCTTTTCTCCAGATTTATCACACTCTTTCTTTGAAACATTTCTCAGACACATGAATTCTTCTGCTTCCTGCAGATTTCTACTGAGTTTCATAAATAAGCCCTTGGTTGTCATTTTCCAGCCACACTGTTTCTGATCACAGTCAGATTCCTATCCAGTCACTGCATGCAAGCTCACTATAGCAGTCAAATTCTATGCTCATCCATGGAGTCTAAGGATGGATTTATGATTTAATGTTCCAGTCTTGGCTAGAGTATGTTTTTCAGGTGTGAGAGATAGAGAAATAGAATAGTTGTATGCTTGAATGTGTGCATGCTTGTGTAAGCCAACATATCAACAAAGTAAAAACAAGTTATAAGATTAAAACTGTTTCCTTAATTAAGTATGTTTTATAATTGCAGCAATGTTCTCTGCTAATGTCATTGTTGATCACAAAAGAAAGGAGCATGTATGAGAGCTCTTGGTCACAACCATTTATTTGGTTTTGGTGCCAATTTAAACTTGTTTTGGAGTCCACACTAATTTCTCTGTTTTTAATTCATCCATGTGTTTATTAAAAGCTAAACTACAAGGTGATCATTTTTAAGAGGTAATGCTAAAGTTAGGCTAAAGGAATGTAAAATGCTTACTTTGTTTTTTCTCGTAAGGTAGAGGGTCGGCGCTTCATGTTTCCTAGTCTGAGATTTTGACAGGCAAACGGAGAGGGTACGAGTGGAGACAGAAATGTTTAAATAGCCTGAAAGAGGAAACTGACATCAACGGGTGGATCCACGCATGAAACAAAAAGACACCTAAAAATGAGATACAATAAACATTTACAAACCAAACAGTCTCCTTTAGGCAAAGTAAGCAACTTAATGACTTGATCTAACTATGAATGTGAAGAAGCACGATTGCTAATAAATGCAAGCTCTCATCTGAACATGAATAGCCTACATAGACAACTTTAATCCAATTAAATTTTTAGACTACACATGACAGCGCGAGATGAACAGTACCGGGAATGCATTGACATCAATACTAAGGGACAATGGATGAGAGTGCATCAGCAAGCAGGTCAACCAGTGGAAAGTTATTAAAACCATTTCTATTGAAATTAAGTTCCCTCTGTCAGTCTGCAACTTTGCGTTCATACCCTGATTATCATTTGTGTTATAAGTACTAAAACCAATGCAAACACATGCTAAAATCCAACTTTTTTTTCATGCACAACATCTGCCTATTGTAGATGCATCTAATTCTATCTGCCGGAACTTAGCTTAATCACAATACCACTGCCATATATTTGGGGGCCATATTGACCTATCGGCAGTCCTGTGTCCTCTGAAGTATGCTTACCTATGTCCATCGATGTGGCAGGGCATGAAGGAGTCTGGGCGCATTGAATTTGCATTCGAATGAGGCCTGGGCTTGGGCTGTTCGATGACGATATCCCAGGTGACTATTTTGTTGTTGTCGGCAGCGTCTGGGCCCTGAGAGGACAGGCCTGTTTTATTTTCATTTCCCCTCTTATCTTGTGATTTCCAATAGCTCTACTTGGCCTGCAGTGGTCCCTGGGAAAGCCAATCAATAGCCAGTTAATGAGTCACTTTGGAGGTGAATGAGGATTTAGTGTGCACATTGAGTCAGGGCTTTACAGTAAAAAACATTGGTTTGAGTCTCCAATGGCGCCCTATTCCCTATAAGCCTATAGTGCACTACTGTTAACCACGGCCCATGCTGCTCTGGTCAAAAGTAATGCACTATATAGGGAATAGCCAGGGTGCCATTTGAGATACAGACACTGTTTGCTGCTGCACTCATCGTATGGGTCAGATGCACATTAGGAGAGTATGAAGCAACAGAACTCTGACAATATGTGCTTTATTTACAGGGCACATAAAGGTCACACAGGTTTAGTGTCTGTCTTTACCTCACGTTTGTCTTCAAGCTATTGACTTTTTATCCCTCCCAATTCGCTTATTTTCAGTGTCTTCTGGTATATAACTGATTAATAAGGAATGGTACCATTCTGAATCCGGGCTATAGCTATGTGTACTGTAGATAATGTTTGTAATGGATTTTTAAGATGTGAGATTGATTAGAGCTAACGAACGCAGGCTATGCTTGTGGCCCGAGACCTCATCAAACAAGAAATAAACAACATTTGCTATTGCAGCAATAGTTGCATTTTATTGAATCATCTAGAATTCTTGAAAATCAAGGAAATTAAAGAAATTAATAAATCCTCTTAAGGATCTCTACAGATCGGTGTCTCACCCACGGGACGGTTGAGCTAACATAGTCTAATGAGATTAGCATGAGGTTGTAAGTAACAAGAACATTTCTCAGGGCATTAACATATCTGATATTGGCGGAAAGCTCAAATTATTGTTAATCTAACTGCACTGTCCAATTTATGGTAGCCATTACAGTGAAAGAATATCATGCTATTGTTTGAGGTGAGTGCACAGTTATGAACTTGAAAAGTTATTAATAAACACCATTTGGGAGGTCCTGATACAAAATGTTGAACAAAATGTAATGCTTCATTGGATCAGTCTAAAACTTTGCACATACACTGCCACCATCTAGTGGCAAAAATCTAAATTGCACCTGGACTGGAATAATACATTATGGTCTTTCTCTGGCATTTCAAAGATGACGGTACAAAAAAAATACCAAAAAAACTGTTGTTTTTTTCTTTGTATTATCTTTTACCAGATCTAATGTGTTATATTCTCCTACATTAATTTACACAAACGTCAAAGTGTTCCCTTTCAAATGGTATCAAGAATATGCATATCCTTGCTTCTGGGCCTGAGCTACAGGCAGATAGATTTGGGTATGTCATTTTAGGTCCTGAGCTACAGGCAGATAGATTTGGGTATGTCATTTTAGGTCCTGAGCTACAGGCAGATAGATTTGGGTATGTCATTTTAGGTCCTGAGCTACAGGCAGATAGATTTGGGTATGTCATTTTAGGTCCTGAGCTACAGGCAGATAGATTTGGGTATGTCATTTTAGGTCCTGAGCTACAGGCAGATAGATTTGGGTCCTGAGCTACAGGCAGATAGATTTGGGTATGTCATTTTAGGCGAAAATTGAAATAAAGGGGCGGATCCTTCAGAGGTAAAATAGTGGTGGGTGTTTTAAGTAGAAAACACATTCATTACCTTACCCTGACAGTTCAACGAATGCAACGTGCTCCTGGAGGAAAAATAACCATAATCCTTCTCGAACAGCATATCAAAACACATTTTATTGGTCACATAAACGTGTTTAGCAGATGTTATTGCGGGTGTAGCGAAATGCTTGTGCTTCTAGCTCAGACAGTGCAGTAATATCTAACAAGAAATATCAATTTCACAACATACCAAATACACACAAATCTAAGTCAGGAATGACATGAAGAATATATACAGTACATACATGTACGAGCGACGTCAGAGCGGCATGAACTAAGATACAGTAGAATAATATAGAGTACAGTGTATACAGTTGAAGTCAGAAGTTTACATACACTTAGATTGGAGTCATTAAAACTCGTTTTACAACCACTCATTTTACAACCACCACTTTTACAACCACAAATTTCTTGTTAACAAACTATAGTTTTGGCAAGTTGGTTAGGACATCTACTTTGTGCATGACACAAGTAATTTTTCAAGCAATTGTTTACAGACAGATTATTTCACTTATAATTCACTGCTTCACAATTCCAGTGGGTCAGAAGTTTACATACACTAAATTGACTGTGCCTTTAAACAGCTTGGAAAATTCCAGAAAATGACATCATGGCTTTAGAAGCTAGGCTAAATGACATCATTTGAGTCAATTGGAGGTGTACCTGTGGATGTATTTCAAGGCCTACCTTCAAACTCAGTGCCTCTTTGCTTGACATCACGGGAAAATCAAAAGAAATCAGTCAAGACCTCAGAAAAGAATTGTAGCCCTCCACATGTCTGCTTCATCATTGGGAGCAATTTCTAAATGCCTGAAGGTACCACGTTCATCTGTACAAACAATAGTACGCAAGTATAAACACCATGGGACCACGCAGCCGTCATACCGCTCAGGAAGGAGACACGTTCTGTCTCCTAGAGATGAACGTACTTTGGTGCGAAAAGTGCAAATCAATCCCAGAACAACAGCAAAGAACCTTGTGAAGATGCTGGAGGAAACAGGTACAAAAGTATCTATATCCACAGTAAAACGAGTCCTATATCTACATAGCCTGAAAGGCCGCTCAGCAAGGAAGAAGACACTGCTCCAAAACTGCCATAAAAAAGCGAGACTACGGTTTGCAACTGCACATGGGGACAAAGATCGTACTTTTTGGAGAAATGTAGAAAAATAGAATTGTTTGGCCATAATGACCATCGTTATGTTTGGAGGAGAAAGGGGGAGGCTTGCAACCCGAAGAACACCATCCCAACCGAGAAGCACGGGGGTGGCAGCATCACAAAATAGATGGGACTGGTGCACTTCACAAAATAGATGGCATCATGAGGCAGAAAAATGATGTGGATATATTGAAGTAACATATCAAAACATCAGTCAGGAAGTTAAAACTTGGTCGCAAATGGGTCTTCCAAATGGACAATGACCCCACGCATACTTCCAAAGTTGTGGCAAAATAGCTTAAGGAGAACAAAGTCAAGGTATTGGAGTGGCCATCACAAAGCCCTGACCTCAATCCCTTGTGTGGGCAGTACTGAAAAAGTGTATGCGAGCAAGGAGGCCTACAAACCTGACTCAGTAACACCAGTTCTGTCAGGAGGAATGGGCCAAAATTCTCCCAACTTATTGTGGGAAGCTTGTGGAAGGCTACTCAAAACATTTGACCCAAGTTAAACAATTTTAAGGCAATGCTAGCAAATACTAATTGAGTGTATGTAAACTTCTGACTGACTGGGAATGTGATGAAAGAAATAAAAGCTGAAATAAATCATTCTCTATTATTATTCTGACATTTCACATTCTTAAAATAAAGTGGTGATTGTAACTGACCTAAGACAGGGATTTTCTACTAGGATTAAATGTCAGGAATTGTGAAAAACTGAGTTTAAATGTACTTGGCTTAGGTGTATGTAAACGTCCGACTTCAACTGTACATATGAGATGTGTAAACATTATTAAAGTTACTAAGATACAGTAGAATAGTATAGAATATAGTATATGCATATGAGATGAGTAATGCAAGATATGTAAACATTATCATTACCCCTGGATGTTCTGTTAAATTCTCTACAACAAAGCTTTCTCATTGTCTAACAAGCTTTCTCTACCCTTAACCTTGTTCTGAACACATCCTAAACAAAGGTCATGTGGTTTGGTAATAGGAATGACCCTCTTCCCACAGGTGTGATTACTACCTCTAAGGGTTTAGAGCTTGAGGTAGTCACCTCATACAAGTACTTGGGAGTATGGCTAGACGGTGCACTGTTCTTCTCTCAGCACATATCAAAGCTGCAGGCTAAAGTTAAAAGAAGAGACTTGGTTTCCTCTATTGTAATCGCTCCTCTTTCACCCCAGCTGCCAAACTAACCCCGATTCAGATGACCATCTGAACATCTGACATAATTTATAAAATCAGCAGGTAAGGGTGCTCTTGAGCGGCTAGATGTTCTATACCAGTAGGCCATCAGATTTGCCAGCAATACTCCTTATTGGACACATCACTACACTCTATACACCTCTATAAAGTGGTCATCTCTATATACCTGCCGCAAGACCCAGTGGTTGACACTTATCTATAAAACCCTCTTAATTAAGCCTCACTCCCCCCTATCTGAGATATCTACTGCAGCCCTCATCCTCCACATACGATACCCGTTCTGCCAGTCACACTCTGTTAAATGTCCCCAAAGCACACACATCCCTATGTTGCTCCTCTTTTCAGTTCGCTGCAGCTAGAGACTGGAACGAGCTGCAACAAACACTCAAACTGGACAGTTTTATCTCAATCTCTTCATTCAAAGACTCAATCATGTACACTTTTACTGACAGTTGTAGCTGCTTTGTGTGATGTATTGTTGTCTCTACGTTCTTGCCCTTTGTGATGTAGTCTGTGCCCAATAATATTTGTACCATGTTTTGTGCTGCTACCATGTTGTGCTGCTACCATGTTGTGTTGCTAACATGTTGTTGTTATGTTGTGTTGCTACCATGCTATGGTGTCATTTGTTGCTGCCTTGCTATGTTGCTGTCTTAGGTCTCTCTTTATGTAGTGTTGTGTTGTCCTTTTTGTTGTGGTGTGTTTTGTCCTATATTTATATTGTATTTATTTTTAATTTTTTATCCCAGGCCCCCATCCCCGCAGGAGGCCTTTTGCCTTTTGGTAGGCCGTCATTGTAAGTAAGGATTTGAAATGCCCAAATCTAACTGCCTGTAACTCAGGCCCTGAAGCAAGGATATGCATATTCTTGGCACCATTTGAAAGGAAACACTTTGAAGTTTGTGGAAATGTGAAAGGAATGTAGGAGAAAATAACACAATAGATTTGGTAAAAGATAATACAAAGAAATAACCAACCCGTCTTTTATATATTTTTTTGTACCATCATCTTTGAAATGCAAGAGAAATGCCATAATGTATTATCCCAGCCCAGGTACAATTTAGAAGCTGTTTTTCAGTCTCTCGGTCCCAGCTTTGATGCACCTGTACTGACCATGCCTTCTGGATGATAGCAGGATGAACAGGCAGTGGCATGGGTGGTTGATGTCCTCGATGATCTTTTTCACCTTCGTGTGACATTGGGTGCCGTAGGTGTCCTGGAGGGCAGGTAGTTTGCCCCCGGTAATGCGTTGGGCAGACCGCACCACCCTCTGGAGAGCCTTGCGGTTGCGGACATTGCAGTTGCCGTACCAGGCGGGGATACAGCCCAACATGATACTCTCAATTGTGCATCTGTAAAGGTTTGTGAAGATTTTAGGTGCCAAGCCAAATTACTTCAGCCTCCTGAGGTTGAAGAGGCTCTGTTGCACCTTCTTCACCACACTGTGTGGGTGGTCCATTTTAGATTGTCAGTGATGTGTACGCCATGCAGGGTTCAGAACCAGGGCCTTGAGCTTAATGATGAGCTTGGAGGGTACTATGGTGTTGAATGCTGAGCTATAGTCAATGAACAGCATTCTTACATTTAGCCTCCAACACTCTACTCAGCAAATTGGATGCAGTCTATCACAGTGCCATCCGTTTTGTCACCAAAGCCCCATATACCACCCACCACTGTGACCTGTATGCTCTCGTTGGATTGCCCTCGCTTCATATTCGTTGCCAAACCCACTGGCTCCAGGTCATCTATAAGTCTTTGCTAGGTAAAGCCCCGCCTTATCTCAGCTCACTGGTCACCATAGCAGCACCCACCTGTAGCACGCACTCCAGCAGGTACAGGAGGGCAAAAAAGTATTTATATTTACACTTTATATTTCACTGGTCACCCCCAAAGCCAATTCCTCCTTTGGTCGCCTTAACTACCAGTTCTCTGCTGCCAATGACTGGAACGAATTGCAAAAATCACTGAAGCTGGACACTCATATCTCCCTCACTAACTTTAAGCATCAGCTGTCAGAGCAGCTCACAGATCATTGCACCTGTACATAGTCCATCTGTAAATAGCCCATTTTGCTCCTTTGCACCCCAGTATCTCTACTTGCACATTCATCTTCTGCACATCTATCTCTCCAGTGTTTAATTGCTAAATTGTAATTACTTCGACACTACGGCCTATTTATTGTCTTACCTCCCTAATCTTACCTCATTTGCACACGCTGTATATAGATTTTTAATATTGTGTTATTGACTGTATGTTTGTTTATTCCATGTACAACCCTGTGTTGTTGTTTGTGTCACACTGCTTTGCTTTATCGTGGCCAGGTCGCAGTTGTAAATGAGAACTTGTTCTCAACTGGCCTAACTGGTTAAATAAAGGTGAAATATATATATATATTTTTAAAGAATGTAAAAAATAATACATAAAAAACAAAATACTGCAAAGTGTCCTAAGAGCTAGTCGTGAGGACGCCATCTCCGTTGGCACCAGGGACTATAGCGTGGAATTATCATACACTGTTGAACGTCCAATGAGATGTCTGGAATCCACTGAGATGTCTGGAATCCAATGAGATGTCTGGAATCCAATGAGATGTCAGGATTTACATAAGATATCTGGAATCCACTGAGATGTCTGGAATCCAATGAGATGTCTGGAATCCAATGAGATGTCAGGAATCACATAAGATATCTGGAATCCACACAGAAGAAATGTGTTTCCTTTTCTTTTTCATTGCCTTCTGTTCGACAGTTTATGTCTTGTCAGAGCCCAGTCAGTGGTGAGAATGTACAGTATTTGTTCCTGGACCCATTATGAACGAGACTTTGCTTTATTATGTGAGTGTGCGTGTGTTTGTGTTTGTTTGTGTGTGTGTGTGTGTGTGTGTGTGTGTGTGTGTGTGTGTGTGTGTGTGTGTGTGTGTGTGTGTGTGTGTGTGTGTGTGTGTGTGTGTGTGTGTGTGTGCGTGCTTGCATCTGTGCGTGTGCGTTAAAGAGATGCCAATTAGAATATTTTTTTCCAAGGAGTAAATGAATTGGTCTGAAAGGACTGCCTGACTAATCCACTTCAGATGGGTTGCTTTTAGAGTGATATCTCGACTCAATCATAGACAATACAATTTGCAATTTGTCCCTGTAAGTGTATGTATGGCTCTCTTGGGTTAGTTGGGCTACTGGCAAAACTGCAGAGTTGTGTGTAGTATTGCTTGCATTACATTATCAGTGTGAGTTACAGAATAATATAATTCTTGCCTCTGAGATTGCCATTTGATTGCAGACATTGTTCATATTCATGACTTCGCAAACGGTATTCGTTGAAGACTTCACAAGTTGCCATTGCACTCATGTTAACTCACATTTGTACCAATTTAGCTGCTTTTGGCAATGGAATACATGTATCAGTAAAATATGCAAATGTCTGTTTCACTTCATCTCCACTTTGTTCTCGTTAATTAGTCTCTATTAGCTCGTCCCAGTCTAGGAATTAGGCGCATCGTTAATGCTTCACAGACACATTCTTTATGCTGTATAAGCACATTATATTATGGCAAGCTTGGTGAGTTAGTTCAAACATGTTCTCACATGTATTCTTCATTATAATATCAATTATCATTTGGAGCTTTTCCTGTGGCAATGGTCTATTTTGATTGAATGCCTCATTATTAAACTATCTATCTGAGAATGGAACTAGACACACCAGCTATACACAGAACGAAGTTCAGAAACCACATTATTCCAGTGGTTATCAGTGTGTCAGGGGTGTCAATAATGACTCAATCCCATATATAGTTGATACACAGACCCCATTCACATCCAAGTTCCTGGGTCTTTAGTGTAGACCTACAGTATCTGTACATCCTCTGTGTTCTCCCCACGCACATTCGTTTCACAGAGGAACATCCCCCCCAAATGTCAGAGGTCACTGACACCTTTTCTTCCACCAGACTCAGTAGACTATAGAGTCAGATTATAATCTTAATCTGACCAATAATATACCCTCCCACCCTCCACACACACAGTTCCCCCTGCAGACTTCTGTTCATACTCCCATCCTGCTATTCTTTCAGCACCCGGGATGGTGTTGCAGATAAAGCAGAGAACAGAAGGGAAGGAGATTATATCTTGTGGATGCAGGCCAACAACTCATGTAAGCAGTAATGTGTACCCCCTCAGATAGGGAATGTAGTTCATGATTAAAACATACAGGTTAATGCCTTCACCATCACCACAACCAAATTAATTGGATGTAGTAAACAGATTGTGTTTAAGTCACTCAATTTTTGTTGTTGTTTGGTTGCCTAACTCCACTTTCTTCAGGGCTTTTCCCTGTCAAGGGAGATGTAAAGGCTTTCCTCCTCTTCCTCTAAAGAGGTGTAGCAAGGATCGGACCAAGATGCGGTATGGTAAGTGTCCATGGTTTTTAGTATGAAAAACTCAACATGAACACAAATACAAAACAATAAACGTGAACAAAACCGAAACAGTACCGTGTGGGGAACAAACACAGACACAGAACCAAACACCCACAAACAAACAGTGAAACCCAGGCTACCTAAGTATGATTCTCAATCAGAGACAACTAACGACACCTGCCTCTGATTGAGAACCATACTAGGCCGAAACATAGAAATCCCAAAATCATAGAAAAACAAACATAGACTGCCCACCCCAACTCACGCCCTGACCATACTAAATAACGATAAAACAAAGGAAATAAAGGTCAGAACGTGACAGGAGATGTCCAAATTGGTCCATTTTTCTTGGGAGGATAGAGTATCAACTACTTCTGTCCATTTTTTAAATACATTTTGGGAGTAATATTTATTGAACTCAGGTCGAGAAATTGGCTTAGCGCTACTGTATGTTGTTGCTTTGGATCAAATTGCAATTTAGATTGAAGTAGCTGTTTAATCTGTAGGTATTGAAAACTTGAGAAGCTATTCAAATGAAACGTTTCCTCTAACTCCTTAAATGAAATGAACTGTCCTTGATCTAGTAACTGGTGATGTACATCATCCCTTTCTTCTTCCAAAGAGTAAACACGAACGGTTTCTCTGCAATTAGATAATCGGGATTCGACCAAATAGCAGAGTTCAATGAAGGAGCCTGTTTTGAGTTATTAACTTTGTGGGCTTTCGTCCATGCTTCCAGTGTATTTAAGATTCAATATATGCCCTATATCTCTCAATCTGCAAAATAATTGCCATTTTCCAATCCATTCACATTTAGTGGTTTTACACAGGAGTCTTCTAGATCAATCCAGGAAGGTGAGTTTACACTTGGACAATTGAGACATTTGATTATGTTATTCATTTGGAAGGTCAAATAATATTTTTTAAAGTCTGGTGCTGCAAGTCTGACTTTGGGTTTACCGTATTGTAATGTAGTAAGTATAATTCTGGCCTTTTTCTTTCTTCAATTAAAACTTGAGATATAATGGTTGAGGGTATCAAACCATTTCTGTGGGGGACACATTGGACTCATTGAGAAAAGATTGTTTCTTTTCTGTAAAATATTAATTTGAATTGTATTGATACAGGCAGTAAGGGTCAGACGAACAGAGTTCCATCTTTCGAGATCTTCATTCACTGATTGCAATAGTTGCGGGAAATTATATTCAAGCAATTCATCTAGCCTGTGTAGTACTTGTACTCCAATATATTTAATGCCTTGAGATTATCATCTGAAGGGGAACATTTTGGCTAGAGTTCCAATTAACTTGATTTATTGATCTCTGATTTGCCCCAGTTAATCATGTCCTGATATACTACCAAATGTGTTGATCGTCGATCGGGTTCTTGTATGAACATCAGAATATAATCAGCATAGAGAATTTTATGTTATGTTTGGGGACGCCTATGATTTAGCTGTTTTGGCAAAAAAGCAGTGGCCAAGAGTTCAAGAAACATGTTAAACAGAAGTGGAGACATTAGACAGCCTTGTCTGGTCCCTCTTAGTCATTTGAATGGTTTTGAGATTATATTATTGGTAATTACGGAGGCTTGTGGTGAGCTATAGAGAACTTGAAACCATTTACATATATATGCACTAAAACCAAATGTCTCAAGTGCCAAGTTCAGGAAGGTCAGATTGACTCTGTCAACTATAGAACTATTGGTTTGGGAAGTGAGATGCATGATGTCAAAGGGGCGCCTGGTATCATCTGAAGAGTGTCAGCCTTTCATAAAATCTGTTTGATTAGAATGTATTATTTTGTGAAGAACTGTTTCTAATCTGTTGGCTATTGCTTTGTTAATTATTTTTTAAATATATGTTAATCAAATAAATCAGACGATAGCTACTACACTCTGAAGTGTCTTTATTTTTTGAGTAGGAGAGTGATTAAGGCGATGTTCATAGTATGCGGAAGGTTACTGGAGCAAGACACGTGCATAACAATATAAAAACATATGTGGGAAATAAGGGACCAATTATTTAATAAAACTCAATAGGATATCTGTCCTGGCCAGGCGCTTTACCCGAAGCCAAAATTGCGGACTGAAATTCGTTGGGAGTTAGCGAGGTCTCTAAGGAGTTATGGTCCGGGGAGGAAATTGCTGGAAGTTGGAGAAAGAAACTTTTCATTTCAAGGGGATCCACATCACTTCCTGGCGTATATAGTTTGGAATACATAACTTTTCATATTTTCTTGATCGGTGAGTAGATTACCTACAATGTTTTCAACAACTTTTTAGCCAACTTTTTAGCCAACATATTAGCCAAGAACTTGCCGGACTTCAAATCAAATCAAATTGTATTTGTCACATGCGCCGAATACAACAGGTGTAGTAAACCTTACAGTGAAATGCTTACTTATAAGCACAACAATGCAGTTTTATGAAAAAATAAGTGTTAAGAAAGTATTTACTGAATAAACTGAAGTAAACAATAAATAAATACAAAGAAAAAAGATAAAAAAATCAAAAATCAAAATATCAAATAATTAAAAACTTCTCTAGTGTAGGGGGCAGCATTTGGAATTTTGGATGAAAAGCGTGCCCAAATTAAACTGCCTTCTACTCAGGCCCAGAAGATAGGATATGCATATAATTGGTATATTTGGATAGAAAACACTCTAAAGTTTCCAAACTGTTAAAATAGTGTCTGTGAGTATAACTATAACTAAACTGATTTGGCAGGCGAAAACCTGAGAAAAATCCATTCATGAAGTAGGATTATTTATTTATTTGTTTTCTATTCAATGCCATTTCAGTATCCATTGACTTAGGACTCAAATTGCAGTTCCTATGCCTTCCACTAGACATCAACAGGCTTTAGAAATTGTTTCAGTCTTGTATTCTGAAAAATGAGGTAGTAAGAGCAGTCGGAATGAGTGGACCCTGCCGTGTCACAGAGCTTTTTCATGTGCGCGAACGAGAGAGAGTGCCTTTCTTGTTTACCTTTTATATTGACGATGTTATTATCCGGTTGAAATATTATCGATTATTTAGGCAAAAAATAACCTGAGCATTGAATATTAACATTGTTTGACATGTTTCTATAAACTTTACGGATACAATTTTGATTTTTTTGTATGCCTGTTGTGACTGCGTTTGAGCCTGTGGATTACTGAAGAAAACGCGTGAACAAAACTGAGTTTTTCGGATATAAAGAGAGACTTTATCGAACAAAAGAAACATTTATTGAATAAATGAATGTCTTCTGAGTGCAACCATATGAAGATCATCAAAGGTAAGTGATTAATTTTATCTCTATTTCTGACTTGTGTAACTCTTCTACTTGGCTGGTTACTGTTTGTAATGATTTGTGTGCTGGGCTATGTTCTCAAATAATTGTAAGGTATGCTTTCGCCGTAAAGCAATTTTCAAATCTGACACCGTGGTTGGATTCAAGTTAATCTTTAAACCTATGTAAAATAGTTGTATCTTTTCTGAATTTTTATAATGAGTATTTCTGTATTTGAATTTGGCGCTCTGCAATCTCACTGGATGTTGGCCAGGTGGGACGCTAACGTCCCACATACCCTAGAGAGGTTAAAGAGCAACAATAAAATAACAGTAGAAGATGCTAAGAATCCTTTTGGACCTAGACTTTGCACTCCGGTACCGCTTGCCTTGCGGTAGCAGAGAGAACAGACTATGACTGGAGTCTTCTGCAATTTTTAGGGCCTTCCTCTAACACCACCTGGTGTAGAGGTCCTGCATGACAGGAAGCTTGGCCCCTGTGACGTACTGGACCGTACGCCCAGTGGGCCGTACGCACTACCATCTGTAGTGCCTTGCGGTCAGAGGCCGAGCGGTTGTCATACCAGACGGTGATGCAACCAGTCAGGAGCCTTGATGGTGCAGCTGTAGAACTTATTGAGGACCTGAGGACCCATGCCAAATCATTTCAGTCTCCTGCAGGGGAATAGGCTTTGTCATGCCCTCTTCATGACTGTCTTGGTGTGTTTGGAGCATGACAGTTCGTTGGAGATGTGGACACCAAGGAACTTGAAGCTCTCAGCCTGCTCCTCTACGGCTCCGTCAATGAGAGTGGGGGCTTGCTTGGCCCTCCTTTTCCTGTAGTCCACGATCATCTCCTTTGTCTTGATCACATTGAGGGAGAGGTTGTTATCCTGGCACCAAACTGCCAGGACTCTGACCTCCTCCCTATAGGCTGTCTCATCATTGTCGGTGATCAGGCCTACCCCTGTTGTGTCGTTGACAAACTTAATGATGGTGTTGGAGTTGTGCTTGGCCATACAGTCATGGGTGAACATGGAGTACAGGAGGGGACTGAGCACACACCCCTGATGGGCCCCTGTGTTGAGGATCAGTGTGGCAGATGTGTTGTTACCATCTGGGGGCAGCACATCAGGAAGTCCAGGATCCAGTTGCAGAGGGAGGTGTTTAGTCTCAGGGTCCTTAACATAGTGATCAGCTTTGAGGGCACTATGACGTTGAACTCTGAGCTGTAGTCAATGAATAGCATTCTCATGTAAGTCTTATTTTTGTCCAGGTGGGAAAGGGCAGTGTAGAGTACAATAGAGATTGCATCATCTGTGGATCTGTTGAGACGGTATGGAAATTGTGGTTCTAGGGTTTCTGGGTTGATGTGAACCATGACCAGCCTTTGAAAGCACTTCATGACTACAAACATGAATGCTACGGGTCGATAGTCATTTAGGCAGGTTACCTTGGTGTTCTTGGGCACAGGGACTATGGTGGTATCATCAAAGCACTTATTGATGAAGCCAGTGATGTGGTGTGCTCCTCAATGCCATCGGAAGAATCCCGGAACCTATTCCAGTCTGTGCTAGCAAAACAGTCCTACAGATTAGCTTCTCCGTCTTCTAACCACTTACTTATAGAGCAAGTCACTGGTACTTCCTACTTTAGTTTTTGCTTGTAAGCAGGAATCAGGAGGATAGAGTTATGGTCAGATTCGCCAAATGGATGGCGAGGGAGAACTTTGTACACATCTCTGTGTGGAGTAAAGGTGGTCTAAAAAAATCCTCTGGTTGCACATGTAACATGCTGGTAGAAATGAGCTAAAACTGGTTTAAGTTTCCATGCAATAAAGTCCCCAGCCACTACAAGCGCCGCCTCTGGATCAACATTGTCTTGTTTGTTTATGGCTTTATTCAGGTCATTGAGTGCGTTCTTAGTGCCATCATCGGTTTGTGGTAATAGACAGCTGCGAAAAATATAGATGAAAACTCTCTTGGTAAATGGTGTGGCCTTACAGCCCTTGTCTTACTGGAGGCAGCTCTTCTGTGGATGCAAAGAGGTTATCAAGCTCCTTGACATTTTCTCAAATTCTACTTCATTGTCTTGCCAATGCACAAAAAACCCAGCCAGCTGTATGTTATTCATGACGTCGTTCAGCCACGACTCTGTGAAACATAAGATATTACAGTTTTTTATGTCCCGTTGGGAGTTTTGATTGGAGCTCATCCAGGTTATTATTCAATGATTGAACGTTGGCTAACAGGACTGATGCTAGAGGTGGGTAACCCACTCGCCGTCCAATTCTTACAAGGCCCCCTGACCTACGACCCCTATATCTCAGTCTCGTCTTCATGCGAATGACGGGGATATGGGCCTTGTCCTGTGTCTGAAGTAAATCCTTCACTTCTGACTCATTAAAGAACAAATCTTTGTCCAGTACGAGGTGATTAATCGCTGTTCTGATATCCAGAAGCTCTTTTCGGTTATAAGAGACAATGACAGAAACATTATGTACAAAATAAGTTGCAAATAATGTGAGTAAACACACACAATAGCACAATTGGTTAGGAGCCCGTAAAACGGCAGCCATCTCCTCCGGCGCCATTATAATCCAATGATCCCTAAGTTATCCCCTAGTTCATGGTTATTTTTTCGCCTTCTCATAACTAAAGCCTCTGTTTCTGCCGAAATAAGTCCATTAAGTTTGAGTCTGGTCTGTAATAGTCGCTTATGAATATCATCGGGGCCTCTCAAGTGGCCTCCCATCGGGGCCTCCCAAGTAGTCTAAGGCATTGCAGTGCTAGCTGTGCCACTAGAGTCCAGGCTCTGTCGCAGCCGGCCCCGACTGGGAGACCCATGGGGTAGAAGGGAAGGGTTGGGCAGGTACTCAAATCCAGATTCATTGTCTGTGGGCGTGGCGGAGCATTTGGCCAGAGCAAGGAGTGGAGGTAGCCAGGCAAAAATTTTACTTTGCAGCTGGCCTATCTAAGAAAAAATCACTCAGTTCTGCCTCCAGGACAAGACTTGTGACAATAAATGTCAACCTGAATGTGAACACAGCAGAAAAGAGGAGATGAAATACTCTTTACCCGTAATGAAATTTACCACAGAACGTACCATTATACACGCATGATCAATTAACTTTATAAAGGGTTCGGGATAAACATATTCAGGCAACAAACATACATATTACCATAGAACACATTTTAATAAAGGTGCTTAAATCATGCCTTAAATCACATATTTAAATATTTAGCAATTATCCTCCCTGCAGGACAATTATCAGGTTGGTATGAACCACAATACAACTTAAGCCATTTGTTCTTTGTCAGGAGGGCTGGCTGTGTAAGTGTACAGACAATGTTCTGTTGCTTTAGTTGTGTGAGTCTTTCTGCAGTTTTTACAATGCTTGAGCGTTTTGCCCTTGTAGCCGCTAGGTTGCTATACAGACCTGATCACGGTACTCTGTCTGCTGTCCAACTGTGTTCTCCAAAATCCAACTAGGCTGCAGGGTATGTTATTCTTAATAACTTGTGTTTGTCTTTTTCTCTACACCCCCCCCTTCTCCCCATTCTCACACACACACACACACACACACACACACACACACACACACACACACACACACACACACACACACACACACACACACACACACACACACACACACACACACTTACCCTCTAATAGGAAGGGCAAATGTGTCTGTTTGCAGAGGGCCCTGACTGCTTCATTATCGCAGCCTCTCACTTGAGCAGCACACAGATATTTTGGATTTGATCCAGGCCTTAATCTTACAAACCCAATCTACCTGCATGATTGAGTAGGGCAAGCCTTATCGCCACCAGTCAATATCATATACCCGCTGGTGGTAAGTGATTGCCATTTTCTCATGTAGATGCTTGTCAGATTGAACAAGGGCCAGGTTATTGATTATGTGATAACACTGTAGGTGATTGAACAGACTGGCTGTATGAGTAGGGCTGGGTTGTGGTGGTGGTTCCAACGGCAGGAGTCCTTGGAGATCGTCTCTCCAGCAGGTCATTTCGCTGTGACAACAAAGACTGCGTCCAAAATGAACCTATTCCCTATAAAGTACACTACTTTGACCAGAGCCCATAGGGAATAGGGTGCCATTTGGGACGAAATGAAAGTCAACAGGGGTGTAATCTCTGTTGTCCTTAATGGGTGTGATCATGATGGTTTACCGCTGCCACCCTCTATATAATCCCCTGTAGAGGCCTCTACACAAAGGGCTGTGAAATGAGAGTGGTGGCAGTTCCCCAGCTGAGAGATGCCTTTCAACATGCCTCTCAGCAAAAATAATGGCTGCTTGTCTGAAGGGGGACCATTACTGTTGTCACTTGGTAGGACACATAAACACACACACACACTACTTCTGTCCTTTGAAAATAGAAAAGGTCCCTTGCATCACAGAATATGTTTTCTGTAGCCTGATATATACTGAGTGCACAAACTATTTGGAAAACCTGCTCTTTCCATGACATGACAGACCAGGTGAATCCAGGTGAAACCTATAGTCCCTTATTGATGAGGTGACAGTTTAAGGAAGGATTTTTATGCCTTGAGACAATTGAGATATGGATTGTGTGTGTGTGTGCCATTCAGAGGGTGAATGGGCAAGACAGAATATTTAAGTGCCTTTGAACAGGGTTTGGTAATAGGTGCTGGCTTGTGTCAAGAACTGCAACGCTGCTCGGTTTTTCACGCTCAACAGTTTCCCCTGTGTATCAAGAATGGTCCACCACCCAATGGACATCCAGCCAACTTGATAAAACTGTGGGAAACATTGGAGTCAACATCCCTGTGGAACGCTTTCGACATCTTGGGGGGGGGGGGCTCAATATTAAGAAGGTGCAACTCAATATTAGGAAGGTGTCCTCAATGTTTTGTACATTCATTGTATATTTTTCCAGTTCTGTCATACATGGTTGTGGATCAAGTTGCTGTAAATTAAGTCGGTACTTCCTTTTTTGGTGAATCAAACAATGGCTATTACAATCAGCACATCTAATGATGTTGCTATTTTACATCCATAAGGAACATGAAATTCTATATTGCTCTTAGTATCCATACTTGAATGTGCAATTGATTGATTTCCTGTCCTACAGCCTCAGCGCTATCCGCTTCGAAGCTCTGGATTTTTCCTCCTTCCTCCAACCTCCATTATTTGTGGCTCATAAAGCCATTGCCCTGAAGCCTCTTCCTTTTGTTTTACCACCAGTCTATTACCTGCTTCCTCAAATATTACCACATGAAGAGAGAGGAGAGAAGAGAGAGACGAGGGAGAGAGGAGAGAGAGAAAAGAGGGAGAGAGAAGAGAGAGAGAGGAGAGGGACAGAAGCGAGAGAGAGACAATGGAGAGAGATGAGGGGGAGAGAAGAGAGAGAGAGGAGAGGGACAGAAGCGAGAGAGAGAAGACAGAAGACAACCGAGCAGGGTTAATAGAAGGTCACCTGGGTAAATGAGTGTACAGCGCAAGACCCAACCCAGAATGGAGTGTTAAAAGAAGGACAGAAATCAATGGAACAAACAGGGTGAAGGTGGGACCATTAACTATTAATGAGGACACATTTTGGCTGATGGGGGAAAGACAGAAGGAAAGGTCAGCCATTCGCAGGCAGGGGAGCTGAGAATGGTGTGCTACACTGATGTGGATGAGATGAGGAGAATTTGCTAGACAGCCTACAGGCACGTGGGTGTATAGCATTAAGAAATGATGCCGTGCTGTACAGACAGGCGGGTACTGTAGGCAACAAGGGCTGCATCCCATTTCCGACTATAGGCCCTGGTCAAAAGTAGTTCATTATAAAGGGAGTAGGGTGCCATTTGAGATGCAAACCAAGGACATGTGTATCAGTGGGATGCATGTTGTGGGCCATAGAAATGAAGAGGTCTCGCTTCTTGAAGGGGGCTTCAAAATGAGGAAGTTTGCACTTGACATTAATGAAGTTATAGGCCTACCATAAAGGAAAGGACTGGTTGTTCCAATGTCAGTCCATTTGAAAAACATTACAAAAAACATGAAAGCAATTGGAGGGTTCAGATTTGAGTGTAATGTATGCTTTGAGAATGGATCACACAAGTGTATTTTCTTTATTGATTCAGTAAAAGAGATTCTTGGAAATATGAATTTTATTAAATACAAAATCAAAACAGAATAAACAAATATATCTGTGACCCCTGCACTTACTCTCATCGAGTCATGAGTGTTGGGAGGAGGAAAATGTTTACGGGAGATAGATTCTTAGATTCTTAAAATGAGCTTAGGGAACTGTAACGTATTAACATTACTTGTGTAACTATCAAATCCTATTATTGCTGGTGAAATTAATAGGAGTCAAATATATGAAAAGGACCAGGATGTCAGCAAACGCTGTGGTAAAATTAATAGCAGAATATTTTTTATTTCACCTTTATTTAATCAGGTAGGCTAGTTGAGAACAAGTTCTCATTTGCAACTGCGACCTGGCCAGGATACAGCGTAGCAATTCAACAACACAGAGTTACACATGGAATAAACAAAACATACAGTCAATAATACAGTAGAACAAAAGAAAACAAAAAGTCTATATACAGTGAGTGCAAATGAGGTAAGTTAAGGAAATAAATAGGCCATGGTGGCGAAGTAATTACAATATAACAATTAAATACTGGAATGGTAGATCGGCAGAAGATGCATGTGCAGGTAGAGATACTGGGGTGCAAAGGAGCAAAATAAATAAATGAATAAATACCAGTATGGGAATGAGGTAGGTAGATAGATAGGCTGTTTACAGATAGGCTAAGTACAGGTGCAGTGATCTGTAAACTGCTCTGACAGCTGGTACTTAAAGCTAGTGAGGGAGACGTGAGTCTCCAGCTTCAGAGATTTTTGCAATTCGTTCCAGTCATGGGCAGCAGAGAACTTGAAGGAAAGACGACCAAAGGAGGAATTGGCTTAGGGGGGTGACCAGTGAGATATACCTGCTGGAGCGCGTGCTACGAGTGGGTGCTGCTATGGTGACCAGTGAGCTGAGATAAGGCGGGGCTTTACCTAGCAGAGACTTGTAGATAACCTGTAGCCAGTGGGTTTGGCGACGAGTATGAAGTGAGGGCCAACCAGCGAGAGCGTACAGGTCGCAATGGTGGGTAGTGTATGGGGCTTTGGTGACAAAACGGATGGCACTGTGATAGACTGCATCCAGTTTGTTGAGTAGAGTGTTGGAGGCTATTTTATAGATGACATCACCAAAGTCGAGGATCGGTAGGATGGTCAGTTTTACGAGGGTATGTTTGGCAGCATGAGTGAAGGATGCTTTGTTGCAATATAGGAAGCCGATTCTAGATTTAATTTTGGATTGGAGATGCTTAATGTGAGTATAGAAGGAGAATTTACAGTCTAACCAGACACCCAGGTATTTGTAGTTGTCCACGTATTCTAAGTCAGAGCCGTCCAGAGTACTGATGCTGGACGGGCGAGCAGGTGTGGGCAGCGATCGATTGAAAAGCATGCATTTAGTTTTACTTGCGTTTAAGAGCAGTTGGAGGCCACGGAAGGAGAGTTGTATGGCATTGAAGCTCGTCTGGAGGTTAGTTAACACAGTGTCCAAGGAGGGGCCAGAAGTATACAGAATGGTGTCATCTGCGTAGAGGTGGATCAGAGAATCACCAGCAGCAAGAGCAACATCATTGATGTATACAGAAAAGAGAGTCGGCCCGAGAATTGAACCCTGTGGCACACCCATAGAGACTGTCAGCGGTCCAGACAACAGGCCCTCAGATTTGACACACTGAACTCTATCAGAGATGTAGTTGGTAAACCAGGCGAGGCAATCATTTGAGAAACCAAGGCTGTTGAGTCTGCCAATAAGAATGTTGTGATTGACAGAGTCGAAAGCCTTGGCCAGGTCGATGAATACGGCTGCACAGTAATGTCTCTTATCGATGGCGGTTATGATGTCGTTTAGAACCTTGAGCGTGGCTGAGGTGCACCCATGACCAGCTCTGAAACCACATTGCATAGCGGAGAAGGTATGGTGGGTTTCGAAATGGTCAGTAATCTGTTTGTTAACTTGCCGCAGGCCTCTCTGATTTATGAAAAAGGGTTATCGTCTCATTGGTGAGGAGTTAAAGGACTTGGGCGGAATAGATATCTGTTGTCGGCCTGTTGAATGGGAAAGCCTTTAAAAACATATTATCCTGAACAAAGGAGTTTCCTAAGGGCACATCCCCTACATGTGGGTGGTCCGGGGACTCGGGGATCAGTGATATTACAAATGACTATGTGAGTGTAATGTATAGGAACCAGCCTGTAATTCCCACCCTTATATTCAATAAACCACTTCTGTTGAATTGAATGAGATGTTAAATTACCCACTATCAATATAAGGCCCCTTGGTAAAAGTCATTTCAGACCTCTGAATTGGATTGTTCCACCATTCACTTCAGGCCACGTTAATAGTCATTATGAATGCAAAGATAACCACTGACCATGACCTAAAAGGTGTTTAATACCGCTAGAGTCCCTGGCAGGTAATTCAGAACTAGCCATGTGAGAGAAAGTCCATCGTTGGATGATCTGCCTCGATTTTACAGGGAGGGACTATCATTATTTTGTGCCATAATAGCAAAATGTAAGAGTGAAGTTAGCATTGATAAGATATTGGCTGCAGCACATATTGTTTAAGATTTGTAAGGCCACATGTCTGGACTTATATGTATGCCACCACCTAATTCTATTACTGCATGATTTACAATGCTGGTGACCTCCCAAATTCTGCTGCAGCTCCAACAGTGTCAGTGTATCTTCCAGTTTCCACTATAATTTCCCCAAAGCTCTGTCCTCTGTCCATATCGCTCCAGACAAGAGAAAATTACCTTTCATTACTAATTCAAACCACTCTACTCATCTCCCCTAAACACGGTCATAATGACAGTAAAACACTGTAATCAACAGCATTGGAGAGGAAGACCGATGACAATTTTCACCAGAGATAATGGCCGAATTAAATCGGGGAGGCTGACAAATGAGTGGTACCAACGCACGCAGGCTGGCGAGATAAGAAAGAAGCAAATGTATTAGATGAAATGAATGAAATGTTTGTGAGGCAGTCATTTTGAGAAGGACAGTAATTTCTCCATCGCTTGGAGCAAACATCATAAACATTATCTTAAAAGGAAAGGAAATGAAAATGAAATGACCTTCCTCTCAGTGATGATCGGGAATGATATGGAGAAGAGAAGTGTGATTATTACTTAGGAATGATATGGAGAAGAGAAGTGTGATGATTACTCAGGAATGATATGGAGAAGAGAAGTGTGATTATTACTTAGGAATGATATGGAGAAGAGAAGTGTGATGATTACTCAGGAATGATATGGAGAAGAGAAGTGTGATGATTACTAAGGAACGATATGGAGAAGAGAAGTGTGATGATTACTAAGGAACGATATGGAGAAGAGAAGTGTGATGATTACTCAGGAATGATATGGAGAAGAGAAGTGTGATGATTATGGTGCTTCTTATTTATGAGACACTTTGTATTAGTTGAAAACAATACTGAAATTAAGCACACCAAGGAGAATCACATGAAAGTTAGTCCCCCTATATTTATTTCATTGAGACTCCACAGATGTGATGACGACTGTCTTTGTCTGTCTTGGTCAAGGTGGACTTGATAACCTACAGTAATTTGTTATCCACCATTCAACATCAAGCTGACATCATCTATCTTTATTTGCTTTGAATTATAATCAATTAATTTCATTAACAAGTTTGAGCGTAACGTATACATTGTCTAAGGGTCTACTGCATGCGTATAAATCACCTCCGTAATTGCACTTTCTAGAAATGACTGTACCTCCAACCATCCAATATTGTAGTTTTAGATACCAGGTCTATATTTCTCTAAATGATCTCCATGTCTTTGAAGATGTGTGCATCATGCAATAAAGTATGGCTGAGCTGACATCGCGACACGATTGGCCTAACAGCAATTAAAATCAGCCTCCACCCAGCCTCCTCCTGACCACAGTTAAAACCAGCCTCCTCCTGACTAAAGTTATGACCAGCCTCCTCCTGACCACAGTTATGACCAGCCTCCTCCTGACCACAGTTAAAACCAGCCTCCTCCTGACCAAAGTTAAAACCAGCCTCCTCCTGACTAAAGTTATGACCAGCCTCCTCCTGACCACAGTTAAAACCAGCCTCCTCCTGACCACAGTTACTTCCTCCCGACTACACTTTAAAAGCAGCATGTCTCTCTCTTCTCTCCGCCCCCTCTTTTACCCAGCTGATGTGGGTCAGTCAGGGGAGGTTTGAGAGGAAGGAGGGAGGGAGAGAGAGAGAGAGAGAGAGAGATGGTAGGCTTCGAGGGGACCCCCATGGTAGGTACACCTATAGCTCATCTCTTGGCGGCAGTAGTACTGTAGACTACTTTATCACTGACCTCAACCCAGAGTCTCTCAGAGCGTTCACAGTCAGCCCACTGACACCCCTATCAGATCACAGCAAAATCACAGTCTACTTGAACAGAGAAATAGTCAATCATGAGGCATCAAAGCCAAAGTAACTGCTATAAATGGAAGGAATGTAGTGTGGAAACCTACCAAAAAAACTATTAGGCAACAAATTAAATTCTTTATGGCAACTTCCTGGACAAAACATTCCACTGTAATAGTGAAGGTGTAAACCTGGCAGTAGAAAATCTTAACAGTATATTTGACCTCTCAGCTTCCCTATCAAATCTAAAAATGTCAAGCAGAAAACCGAAGAAAATAAACAACAATGACAAATGGTTTGATGAAGAATGCAAAAACCCTAAGAAAGAAATTGAGAAACCTGTCCAACCAAAAACATAGAGACCAAGAAAACCTGAGTCTACGCCTTCACTATGGTGAATCACTAAAACAATACAGAAATACACTATGGAAAAAGAAGCAACAGCACGTCAGAAATCAGCTCAATGTAATTGAAGAATCCATAGACTAACACTAAACAAACAACAACACAAAGAATTCTCCAATCTTTTTGGCTCTATAACAAAGAACAAAGAACAAACAGCAAAAACATATACATGATCAAATACATATCTTATTTGGAACCAAGGACTGATCACCGCAATCCACAAAAGTGGAGACAAATTTGACCCCAATAAGTGTCAACAGCAACCTTGGGAAAATCCTCTGCATTATCATTAACAGCAGACTCGTACATTTCCTCAGTACTGATGTACTGATGTACTGATGTACTGAGCAAATGTCAAATTGGCTTTTTACCAAATGATTGTACAACAGACCACGTATTCACACTGCACATCCTAATTGACCAAAAAAAATGAGTCAAAGGCAAAGTCTTCTAATGCTTTGTTGATTTAAAAAAAGACTCAATTTGGCATGACGGTCTGCTATACAAATAGATGGAAAGTGGTGTTGGGAGAAAAACATATGACATTATAAAATCCATGTACACAAACAACAAGTGTGCAACAAGTGTGCAGTTAAAATAGGCAAAAAATACACATTTCTTCCCACAGGGCCGTGGGGTGAGACTGGAAGGCAGCTTAAGCCCCACCCTCTTCAACATATATATCAACAAATTGGCGAGGGCATTAGAACAGTCTGCAGCACCCGGCTTCACCCTCCTAGAATCTGAAGACAAATGTTTGCCAGACCTGAAGACAGATTCTGCCAGACCTGGGCCCTGACAGTAAATATCATTAAGACCAAAAGAATGGTGTACCAAAAAAGGGCCAGTCGCCAGGACCACACATGCAAATTCCATCTAGACACTGTTGCCCTAGAGCACACAAAAAACTATACATACCTTGGCCTAAACATCAGCATCACAGGTAACTTCCACAAAGCTGTGAATGATCTGAGAGACAAGGTAAGAAGGGCATTCTATGCCATCATAAGGAACATAAAATTCTACATACCAATTAGGATCTGGCTAAAAATACTTGAATCAGTTATAGAACCCATTGCCCTTTATGGTAGTGAGGTCTGGGGTCTGCTCACCAACCAAGAATTCACAAAATGGGACAAACACCATATTGAGACTCAGCATACAGAAATCTGCAAAAATATCCTCAGTGTAAAATGTAAAACACCAAATAATGCATGCAGAGCAGAATTAGGCTGATACCCGCTAATTATCAACATCCTGAAAAGAGAAGTTAAATTCTACAACCACATAAAAGGAAGCGGTTCGCAAACCTTCCATAACAAAGCCATCACCTACAGAGAGATGAACCTGGAGAAGAGTCCCCTAAGCAAGCTGGTCCTTGGGCTCTGTTCACAAACACAAACAGACCCCACAGAGCCCCAGGACAGCAACACAATTAGATCCAACCAAGATCATGAGAAAACAAAAAGATAATTACTTAATTAACAAAAAAACATAGCTAACTAGAATGCTATTTGTCCCTAAACAGAGAGTACACAGTGGCAGAATACCTGACCACTGTGACTGGCCCAAACTTAAGGAAAGCTTTGACTATGTACAGACTCAGTGAGCATAACCTTGCTATTGAGAAAGGCCACTGTAGGCAGACCTGGCTCTCAAGAGAAAACAGGCTATGTGCACGCTGCCCACAAAATGAGTTGGAAACAGAGCTGCACTTCCTAACCTCCTGCCAAATGTATGACCATATTAGAGACACATGTTTTTGATTTTGATAAACTCCCATATCTACTGGGTGAAATACCACAGTGTGCCATCAATGCAGCAAGATGTGTGTTGCCACAAGAAAAGGGCAACCAGTGAAGAACAAACATTGTAAATACAACCCATATTTATGTTTATTTATTTTCCCTTTTGTACTTAACCATTTGCACATCGTTACAACACTGTACAGTCGTGGCCAAAAGTTTTGAGAATGACACAAATATTAATTTTCACAAATTTTGCTGCTTCAGTGTCTAGATATTTTTGTCAGATGTTACTATGGAATACTGAAGTATAATTACAAGCATTTCATAAGTGTCAAAGGCTTTTATTGACAATTACATGAAGTTGGTATTTTCAAGACCTCTGCAATCCACCCTCACATGCTGTCAATTAACTTATGGGCCACATCCTGACTGATGGCAGCCCATTCTTGCATAGTCAATGCATGAAGTTTGTCAGAATTTGTAGGGTTTTGTTTGCCTCTTGAGGATTGACCACAAGTTCTCAATGGGATTAAGGTCTGGTGAGTTTCCTGGCCATGGAGCCAAAATATTGATATTTTGTTCCCCAAGCCACGTAGTTATCACTTTTGCCTTATGGCAAGGTGCTCCATCATGCTGGAAAAGGCATTGTTTGTCACCAAACTGTTCCTGGATGGTTGGGAGAAGTTTCTCTCGGGGGATGTGTTGGTATCATTCTTTATTCATGGCTGTGTTCTCAGGCAAAATTGTGAGTGAGCCCACTCCCTTGGCTGAGAAGCAACCCCACACATGAATGGTGTCAAGATGTTTAACTGTTGACATGACACAAGACTGATGGTAGCGCTCACCTTGTCTTCTCCGGACAAGCTTTTTTCTGGATGCCACAAACAATCGGAAAGGGGATTCACCAGAGAAAATGACTTTACCCCAGTCCTCAGCAGTCCAATCCTTGTACCTTTTGCAGAATATCAGTCTGTCCCTGATATTTTTCCTGGAAAGAAGCGGCTTCTTTGCTGCCCTTCTTGACACCAGGCCATCCTCCAAAAGTCTTCGCCTCACTGTACATACAGATGCACTCACACCTTCCTGCTGCCATTCCTGAGCAAGCTCTGTACTGGTGGTGCCCCGATCCCGCAGCTGGATCGACTTTAGGAGACGGTCCTGCCGTTTGCTGGACTTTCTTGGGCGCCCTGAAGCCTTCTTCACAACAATTGAACCTCTCTCCTTGAAGTTCTTGATGAGTCGATAAATGGTTGATTTAGGTGCAATCTTACTGGCAGCAATATCCTTGCCTGTGAAGCCCTTTTTGTGCAAAGCAATGATGATGGCACGTGTTTCCTTGCAGGTAACTATGGTCGACAGAGGAAGAACAATGATTCCAAGCACCACCCTCCTTTTGAAGCTTCCAGTCTGTTATTCGAACTCAATCAGCATGACAGAGTGATCTCCAGCCTTGTTTTCGTCAACACTGACACCTATGTTAATGAGAGAATCACTGACATGACGTCAGCTGGTCCTTTTGTGGCAGGGCTGAAATGCAGTGGAAATGTTTTTTCAGTTCATTCAGTTCATTTGCATGGCAAAGAGGGACTTTGCAATTAATTGCAATTCATCTGATCACTCTTCATAACATTCTGGAGTATATGCAAATTGCCATCATACAAACTGAGGCAGAAGACTTTATGAAAATTAATATTTATATAATTCTCAAAACTTTTGGCCACGACTGTATATATACATAATACGACATCTGTAATGTCTTTATTCTTTTGGAACTTCTGTGAGTGTAATGTTTACTGTTCATTTGTATTGTTTATTTCACTTTTGTATATTATCTACTTCACTTGCTTCAGCAATGTTAACATATGTTTCCCATGCCAATAAAGCCCCTTGAATTGAATTGAATTGAGAGAGAGAGAGCAAACGAGAGAGAAGGTGAGCGAATGAGAGAGAGAGAGAGAGAACCAATGCCCAGGTCAGCTTCCTCCCAGTATGGGTGAACCATTAGCAGCAGCTGTCTGAGACATCTGTCTGCTCCCATTACCATCACAGCTGGATGACTCGGAGTGTGTGTATGTGTGACGCACCCGGGTCCCTCTGTCTGAACGATGCATCTCCACTGCCTGCATCTCTTCTCTGAACAGCAGCTGAGCAGAACAGGCCTCCTCCCAGCAGGTTCAAACCCAGGTTACAGTGGTGTAGTGCTGCTGCTAGTCACTATCTGGACCCGCCAAGGGAGAGCGAAGAGGAATGTTAAAAATAGCAAATGGATTTGACGTTATGTTGAATGGTGGTACATTTTGGAAGGCAACTGGGAATCCAATTGCCTTATGAATGATTTGTTAGAGCTCAATTATTAAGGAGTCTTTTGGAGAGATCCTATGAGCTGTTCTGCTTAGTTCAGACACCAGAAGGCTACTTGTGCATGTAGCAACTGCATAGATGTTTCCCCTGGCAGGGCTCCAGTGACTATGAGATCTGTTAATCGGATGCCTCCCAACTACTGGCGCTCACAATCAGGAATTTCATCAGGACCATACAGGCTGATTAATTAATTATTGAAAGCTAATTCTTGCAATCACTTTGCATTAGGATCTGTTTTTGAATTATGATCATTATAATCATGCTAGGCTTTTAACATATAGTTATTTAATGACATCACATCATGTCAGGTCTTTGTCACGTGTCCAATGTACTGCAGTTTGTACCCACTCAACACCTCAAGGCCTTTTATCAATACATTTGAGTTAATTATTATTTGTCTTTAGTCTATTTGTCTTTACTTTCACTATACCAAAATGAGCCTATATTATTTAGATAAAGAGCTGATAAACTGGAAACACAGTAAAGCCTGAGTAGATCTTCTTCAGCTGTTTAGGAACAGACTAAAGTGGAGGACAAGAGAGAGGCTACATCCCAAATGAAACCTTGTATTCTGTATAGTGCACTGCTTTTGACTAAAGCCCTATGAGGGTTCTGGTAAAAAAAAAAAAAAAAAGTAGTGCACTACTTAGGGAAGAGGGTGCCATTTAGGACGCACCCTCTGAGAGAAATATCACCTCTGACGACATGGGACAGGGCCGTTCCAAGATATTAGCCTTGTTTAGCCTGTGGTGCCACTGTTGAAATGTTCAATGTTTTCACTGTTTTCAATGGATCAGGCTTGAGGCCAGGGAGGGAGAAGAAATATGCAGAGCTCGTGTGGAGATTACGCCCCCAACAAATAGACCTCATAAAGGAAATCTATAAGATTCCGAGGGGCTACATTAATTTTCATTACAGAGGTTGTCTCTGTGCATTAACTGCACTGCGTAGGTGTGTAGGGGGTGTTGGAGGAGAGGAGAGTGTGAAGAGGAGGAGGGAAGGAGATGAGGGGAGGGGAGGGGAGGGGAGTAAGGGAGAGGTGAGGATGGCTCATCCCTATTTTCTCTGTTTTACACCTTTTGCCATTTTCTGCACCCTCTCTGAGAAATTCATCTTAATCACTGAATGGGAAGTATAATTGCATTTTTGGGTCAGCCAGATGGTACCTTTGTTGAGGAGATGAATTACCCCACCGGACAACATTAATAAAGCAAATATTTGATGAGGAAATGCAATTTGCCAAAGTGAATGCATGGGCTCTGTAAACAGGTGAGATGCAGGCTAGAGTCTGCAGATAACCTGAGGGTAGATCATATTTTATTCCTTTTGTTTATAAGAGTAGAGCTGGCCAGAGAGAGAGCACGGTGGAAGAGAGAGCATGGTGGACAAGGAAACGGCCTTTCATGCACCTGGCTGGTACCACAAAGGGCAGCTTAGTCTTACCCAGGACAGAAGAGACTGGTTTCTCATTTTCTCAGTGTACTTATTTACAAAATACACTTATTTTCAGAGTTGTATCAGCATTAATAACTGCAGTAGCCATTTCCTGCAGTCAAATGACCTAGTAGCCTCATGGGTGGACTGTTATTCATTTTTTTCATAATTAATCAACATTGTTTAAAAAACCTGCAGAAAATCACAATTTTTTTGGGGGGGGGGATACAAACACTAAACTGAATACATTTACTCTATATCTGATATGGTACAGGTGTCTTCTTTTTTTAAAGACAATATGTCACTCCCTGATCTGTTTCACCTGTTCCTGTGACTGTCTCCACCCCCTCCAGGTGTTGCTTATTTTCCCCAGTGTATTTATCTCTGTGTTTCCTGTCTCTCTGTGCCAGTTCGTCTTGTATGTTTCCAAGTCAACCAGCGGTTTTCCTGTTCTCCTGCTTTTTGCATTCTCCTCTTTCTAGTCCTCCCGGTTTTGACCCTGGCCTGTTTCTGGACTTTGTAACCCACCTACCTGTCTTGACCATGAGCACATCTGCCACTTTGTACCTCCTGGACTCTGATCTGGTTTTGACCTTTTTGCCTGTCCACGACCATTCTCTTGCCTCCCCCTTAGGATAAATAAACATTGTAAGACTCCAGCCTTCTGTCTGCATTGGGTCTCACCTTGTGCCTTGATACCATAACCATGTGTGTGAGGTGTATACTTTGGTTTCAAATTAGATTTGTTTAAGACTTGCAAAAAACACTGTGACCCTCATTTAGCCTGCTGCAGTAAAAGGTTAAGTAAAGTAACTGTCCAGTGTTTAGGAAATATGACTTGAAATTATTTCCCCTTCTAATGAAGCATATTAAAAAGCAGCTTGTATGTGTTGGAATCATCTGGGCGTACCCCAACAACCGAATGGTGTGGACGTCTACCGGTCATTCAAATATTCATGTGAATAGACACTAGTTGGCCAATTGAGCCAATGAGGAAGGATGGCATCATTCAATGAAGATATATCAAGCATTTTTTAAACAGTCTGAGATACAAGTTAGAGGTAGGGTTAAGTGTTTTTCTTCAATGTATGCTTTGGACACAAATCCGAGTTTGAGATGATTCAACAACATTATGAAATAAAGAGTCACTTTAAAACACAATCAGAGCTTGTATTTCAGCGTCGCCACTCTGAAAGAAGGATGAAAGGGTTGACAGTAGTGGTGCAGGCTCGCCTAAGAGCATCGAACTCATGTGGGCAGTACTTGTACTGCATTTAAAGAGAAAGTTAACATGGCTAACATATCAGCATGTGTAGGAGTTCAACTGAGTCATTTCTATATACTGGCACAAAGACAACGAGAGGAAAATAAGAAAAACAGGAAAAAAAAATGTATACTGGTATCATCCAGGCCCTAGAATCAACAGGGCCATTGATGATGAAAGGGACTGTACTGCAGTCTGTATACAGTGCATTCAGAAAGTATTCAGACCCTTTACCCAGTTCTTTGTTGAAGCACCTTTGGCAGCGAATACAGCCTCGAGTCTTCTTGGGTAGGACGCTACAAGCTTGGCACACCTGTATTTGGGGAGTTTCTCCCATTCTTCTCTGCAGATCCCCTCAAGCTCTGTCAGGTTGGATGGGGAGCATCACTGCTCACAGCGATTAAAGGACTGAGTAGCAGTCCTTATGAGTCCAAACTTTGGTTTCTGTGTTTATTGACTGATTTAAAGAATTCCACCCAATATAACCTACAATTGCATCTCTGTTACAGTTTGAAGCTATCTTGAAGGATAAAACATAGAAAATAGGAGCAAAATCAGTAGAAAGTATCAAGGCACAAGGCGAGACCCAGATGCTGACACAGGAGGCTGATGGTTGGAGTCTTACAATGTTTATTAATCCAAAGGGGAAGCCAAGAGAATGGTCGTGGACAGGCAAAAGGTCAAAACTAGATCAGAGCCCAGGAGGTACAAAGTCCAGAAACAGGCAAGGGTCAAAACTAGGAGGACTAGAAAAAGGAGAATGCAAAAAGCAGAACGGGAAAAACGCTGATTGACTTGGAAACATATGAGTCGAACTGGCACAGAAAGACAGGAAACACAGGGATAAATACACTGAGGGAAATAAGTGACAGACCTGGAGGGGGTGGAGAAAAATCACAGGAACAGGTGAAACAGATCAGGGCATGACAGTGCCCCCCCTCCCCCAGGAACCTGGCGTCCCACCTGGCATCCTACCTGGGCGCATATCTGGCTAACCAGGGTGTCGGCGGTGGAAATTGGCGATGAGGGCCGGGTCCAAGATGTCTTTAGCACAGACCCAGCACCTCTCCTCCAGGCCATAACCCTCCCAGTCAACCAGGTACTGGAAACCCCTGCCCCGTAGTCGAACCTTCATGAGGCGTCTCACCGTATATGCTGGATGGCCACCAACAACCCCAGGGGGAGGGATGGGCCTGGAGACAGAAGACAAAGAACAGGGAGATACAGGCTTAATCCTAGACACATGGAAGGTTGGGTGAATACGTAGGGTACGGGGTAACACAAGATGGACAGCAGTGGAACTCAGAACTCTGTAGATGGGAAAAGGACAAATGAACGGGGAGACAGCTTGCGGGACTCTACCCGAAGGGGCAGATCCCGAGTGGAAAGCCATACCCTCTGCCCAATGCGGTAGCGGGGAGCTGGGGCCCGGCAATAGTCCGCCGTCGACGAAAGCTGGAGTTGGTCTTGAGAATAGTCACCCTGACTCTTCTCCAGATACATCAACAGCGGCGGACAAACACCTGGGCCGAAGGTACGCTGACCTCCTGCTCTTGTTCCGGGAAGAGTGGAGCCTGATACCCCATGGAGCACTCGAAAGGGGAGAGTCCCGTGGCAGAACTGTGAAGGGTGTTCCGGGCATACTCCACCCAGACCAGTTGACGGCTCCAGGTAGTGGGGTTGGTTGAGACCAGGCACCTTAAGGTGGTCTCCAGGTCTTGGTTGGCTTAATCCGACTGACTGTTAGATTGGGGATGGAATCCGAAAGACAGGCTGGCCGACGACCCAATAAGGGTGCAGAATGCCTTCCAGAAGTGAGACGAGAACACTGATTGGAGTCCATGTCTACCGGGAGTCCATGGATCCGGAAGACATGCTGCACCATAAGCTGGGCCGTCTCCTTGGCATAAGGTAGTTTGGTGAGGGGGATGAAATGGGTGGTCTTGGAGAACCGGTCGACTACCATTAGAATGACAGTGTTGCCATCAGACGGAGGGAGCCCAGTGACAAAGTCCAGAGATGTATGAGACCAGGGATGATGAGGGACCGGTAGTGACTGAAGGAAGCCAGAAGGAGCTTGATGTGGAGTCTTGTTCTGAGCACACATTGTGCATGCAGCGAAGAAGGCAGAGACGTCAGGAACCATTGTGGGCCACCAGAAACGTTGTCGGAGGAAGGCTAGTGTACGATGGGACCCTGGATGACAGGTCAGCCTGGAGGAATGAGCCCATTCCAGGAACGAAATAGATTAGGGACAAATAGCCAGTTAGCCGGGCCCCCTTCAGGTCTAGGCTGGGAGCGTGGTGCCTCACGGACCAGGTTCTCAATACCCGATTCCACAGAGGTCAAGTGTGTGGCAGAAGAACTGTATAGGCGGGAGAGGACGTCAGGCTTCACATTCTTTGACCCTGGGCGGTAAGGAGATGGTGATGTTAAATCTGGTGAACAGGAGGGCCCACCAGCCCTAACTGGAGTTGCGGTGCTTGGCTTTATGGAGATATTCCAGGTTTTTACGGCAGTCGGTCCAGACCAGGAATGGCTGTTCTGCTCCTTCCAGCCAGTGCCTCCACTCCTCCAAACGCCATCTTCACCTCCAGGGGTTCTCGGTTGCCAACATCGTAGTTCCTTTCAGCAGGATTGAGATGATGGAACAGGGATGAAACTTCTGGTACTGGGCAGATTGCTGGGGCAAAATGGCCCACACTCAAATGTATTTATAAAGCCCTTCTAACATCAGCTGATGTCACAAAGTGCTGTACAGAAACCCAGCCTAAAACAGCAAGCAATGCAGGTGTAGAAGCACGGTGGCTAGGAAAAACTCCCTAGAAAGGCCGGAACCCAGGAAGAGATACTTTCATCGTTCCAGGATCCATCTGAAAAAGCCGAGATGTGAGTTCCACAGTTCTACAATCACCATTGCCCTCAGCAATGGCGGTGGAACTCGCATCTCGGCTTTCACAAACAGTTGGCTCTCCAGGAGTCACTGAAGGACCTGTCTGACATGAAGAGCATGTTCTTGTGCAGATTGGGAAAAAAACAGGATGTCGTCAAGGTACACAAACACGAACCGGTTTAGCTTGTCCCGAAGCACACTATTGACCAAAACCCGGAGAACAGCAGAGCGTCCAAATGGCACGACCTGGTACTCATGTCCACTGGCTGTGTTGAAGGCTCCACTCATCCCCCTCGCATATCCAAACCAGGTGGTAGCACGTGCCTTACTGAACACTTCCAGGAGGGCATGGTATTCTGCGGGGATAGTAGAGACATCCACAGTCATGCTAACATCCTGAGGAATATGACTGTTTGAAGGCAGTGGGAATGGCAAAATGGCCTCCAACCCAGGATGGAGGTTGTGGTCCAATCAAACAAATTAAGGTCAAATAAAAAATCATCGGATTGTGCTTTTGAAGCCAGGAAAATCCCAAAACAACCGGAACATGGGGAGATGCAATGAGAGGTACTGTATTGTCTCACTGTGGCTACCAGAAACCCGTAATTGAACTATGGGTGACTTCCGGCTGTCCAGTGCCCTAGCATCCATGGGCACAGAGAGAGGCTGAGTGGGAATACCAAGCTCCGAAGCTATCATGGCATCCATGAGACATTCAGCCACAGAGTCAATGAGCACTCAGAAATAATAGCACAAGAGCAGGAAGGGGTGTGTGGGTGATGGGAATTAGGGAACTCCCAGTCTGACTCACCATAGTACTGGTACCCACTAGAGACAAGGGTTTCCTAATAGGGCAGGTAGCTATAAAATGTCCTGCCCCTCCACAGTACAGACAAGTTATTCATCCTTCGTGAGTATTCTCCAACTCTTAACCTAGCTCTTCCCAATTGCATAGGCTCAGGGGTATCCAACTCACCCGTCGTAGATTCCTGAGAGGGCTCAGGTGGCTTCGAATCCTCTCGGAAGAGCTGCCTTCAGGAACTTCCGGATTCCCTTGGATGTAAATGCGCCATAGAGGGTGTACAAGTGTGCCCTAGACCAGAGCTCCTCGCACTCTTGCTTTCCCTTAGGTGTCCAGCAATTTTAATGGTAAGGGTGATAAGGGAGTCGAGATCCATCGGCAATTCCCGAGCAGCTAGCTCATCCTTTAACTCCTCAGATAATCCGTGCAGAAAAATATCGAAAAGAGACTCCGGATTCCAGGCACTCTCGGCAGCATGCGAAAATCAACCGCGTAGTCTGCCAAACTACGGGAGTTGACGTAAGTCAAGCAGTTTACTGGCTGCCTTTCTTCCGAAAACCGCAGACTCAAATACCTTTCTCACTTCTGCCATGAATTCCTCCAGATGACAGATTGTTGTTCCCAAACTGCAGTAGCCCAGGAGAGCGTCCTTCCCGACATTAGTGTAATAATATACACTATCTTCGATCTGTCTGAAGGAAACAAAGATGACTGTAGCTCAGAAATAAGCAAGCACTTAGAAAGAAAACCACGGCAGGTCCCAGGATTCCCCAAATATCGCTCCAGAGGTGGTAAGCGGGGTTCTTGGGGAGCCGGGATAGACTGTACAAACTCACTCCAGATAGGAGAATAATTACTGTGTCATTCGGGTTTTATCAGTGGTGGCAGGCAGCCTCTGAGCTACCTCCCTGATTTGCTCCATAATAGCCTTTAACCCATGGTTGTGGCATTCCGTCAAGGACCTGAGCCCTTCCAAAAGGTCCTGTAGCAACTCTTGATGTCTCCCAATGGTGGCCCCCTGAAGGGAGACAGCGTGGCGGAGCTGGTCCAAGTCTGCTGGGTCTGTCATGGCCAGTTCGTACTGTCAAGGCACAAGGCGAGACCCAGATGCAGACACAGGAGGCAGATGGTTGGAGTCTTACAGTATCTAATAATCCAAAGGGGTAGAATGGTTGTGGACAGGCAAAAAGGTAAAAACCAGATGAGAGTCCAGGAGGTACACAGTGGCAGACAGGCTCGTGGTCAAGGCAGGCAGAATGGTCAGGTACAAAGTCCAGAAACAGGCAAGGGTCAAAACCAGGAGGACTAGAAAAAGGAGAATAGCAAAAGGAGTACAGGGAAAACACGCTGATTTACTTGACTAAACATAGAAGACGAACTGGCACAGAGAGACAGGAAACCCACAGATAAATACACTGAGGAAATAAGTGACACCTGGAGGGGGTGGAG